>NC_056731.1:1154327543-1154615043 GCF_019279795.1 Protopterus annectens
GTAGGTGCCAGGGTGGCACTGCTGTCTGACTGTGTAGGAGTGGGTACCAGTGTGGCGGGGCCAGTCTGGTGCAATAAGGATTGTCCTTGGCCTGTCCTGTTTGATCTTGAGGAGTACTTTTGGAAGGAGGAGCAGATGGGGAAAGGCATAGATTGAGAGTTTTTCCCATGTGAAGGATAGGGCATCCACCTTCCAAGCTTGGCTGTGGAGAATTCTGGTGCAAAATGTGTTTAGTTGATGGTTTTGGGGGGACGCAAAGAGGTCCAGCTCTGGTGTCTCCCACCTGTGTATTAGAAGTTTGAATGAATTTGGTTCCAGTTTCCACTTGTGTGGGTCCATTAGATTTCTGCTTGTCATCTGCCAGTGAATTTTGTTTGTCTGCCAGGAATTGAGCTTGCAGGTGCACTTGGTTGCTTAAGGCTGTGTTCCACAGAGGCATGGCTAACCTGCAGAGTGGGTAGGAGTGAGTTCCCCCCTGCTTGTTTATGTACCACATAACCGTGGTGTTGTCTGTCTTTATCAGGAGTTGTTCTGGCAGGATAAGGTATTTGAAGGCTGTCAGTGCATTCTGTACAGCTAACATTTCTTTTTGATTGATATGCAGGGGAATTTGTTTTGGGTTCCATTTGCCTTGAATGCAATTGCCTGCCATGTGAACCCCCCATGCATAGTCTAATGTGTCTGTTTTCCGAGTTTGGATAGCGGGGGACTGTAAAAAAGGGAGTCCCTTGTTGTGGTTGCAAGCCTCTGCCCATCAAAGGAACTCTGTCCTTAGGCAAGGAAAGATAGGAATCACTGTTTCCAGGTCCTGGGAATGTTGACACCAGAGACTTATTAAGTACCATTGAAGTTTCCTCATATGCAGTCTTGCATATGGAATCAGTAGAATACATGAGGCCATGAACCCTAGGGCTTGCAGTATTTTTCTTGCAGATAGCTGGGTTTGGGTGGCCAGTAGTTTGAAATAAGTTGTCAAATAAACCTGCTTTTCTGGAGTGAGGAATGCCATCTGGGAAGCTGTGTTCAAGCTTGCTCCCAGGAATACAATCCATTGGCTGGGTACCAGATGTGATTTCTTTTCGTTGATGGTATACCACAGAGAAGTTAGGAGTCTCTTTACAAATGTCAGGTGCTGAAGTAGCAATTCCTGACTGTCCGCCTGAATCAGGCAATCGTCCAAGTATGGGTAAATTTGAATATTTCTCTGTCTGCAGTAAGCAATGCTTGGAGCCAGGCACTTTGTGAATACCCTGGGCGCAGTAGATAAGCCAAAGGGAAGTGCAGAGAACTGATAGTGCATAGAGCCTGCCCTGAAATGTAGATATTTCCTGCAAGATTCTGTTATGGGGATGTGCAGATAAGCTTCTTTTAAGTCTAGGGTGACTAGCCAGGAGTCCTTGGCTAGCATAGGAAGGAGCTGCTGGAGTGTAAGCATTTTGAATTTTGGTACCACCGGGAAGGTGTTTAGGGATGACAGATCCAGAATAGGGTGCCAAGAGTTCTCTTTCCTGGGTACCAGGAACAGCCTGGAGTAGAAACACTGTCCCCTTTGCTCTGTTGGCACAGGTTGAATAGCCCTAATACTGAGAAGAGAAAGTTCTTGCTTTTGGGCCTCTATCCACTGGTTTGGAGGATGGTCTTGCAGAGAGTGGAAATAAAATCTGTATCCCTGGGATACAATGTTTAAGACCTATCGGTCCTGGGTAATATACTCCCAGTTTTTTGCATGCAGGGCATGTTTTCCTCCTAGGGGTGCAAGTACTTGGGCATGGCTGGGAAGGATGAAGGACAACTTATTGTGAACTTTTTCCATAGGGGGTGGCTTACCACTCCCAGTTTTTGTGGAGGGAGCACTCCATTGTTTAGATCTGTGCATACCCTGAGACTGTAGTCTTTGTGGTCTGGTGCCCCTGGGTTTGGGCTGAGAAGGTCTAGAAGGGACTGGAAATGACCAGTTTTTTGAAGGCCAGTGCATACTGAATCTAGGTGGCTGTACCCATAAAAAATCTTTAAGAGTTCGCATGGATTTAGCTTTTTCTTCCATCTTTTTAAGAACTTCTTCTGCTTTAGAGCCAAACAAACATTCTTGGTTTAATGGAGCATCAAGTAATTTTGCCTTTACATGATCTGGCAAGATTTGTTCCTTCAGCCAAGCATGTCTTCTCAGAACAGATCCAGTGACAGCAGCCCTGCAAGATGCTTCTAAGGCATCAAAACCACACTGCAAAGTATATTTACCAACTTGGTTTGCAGAATGCATTATAGGTTCATAGGTTCATAGGTTCATACTAGGCTATCTGCCCAAGGGCATTTATAAGCCTAGCCCAGAGTTTCTGTGGCTTTCGCCACCCCTTTAGTTTGAAGAAAACTATGCCCATTATTTTGCTGTGCCTCTGTCAAGCAGAGACACTGAGGTAATCCCTGGGGTATATTTGCGATCTCCCATCCATTGGTCAAGATTTCTCTTGAACACGGCCAGCGAGGTGCTCTGCCTCACATGTACCGGGATTCTGTTCCACAGCATAGGGAGTCTTTGGGTGATGAATCTGTCCCTCCAGCACATCCTATTAATAACCGTGTCAAGGTTTAGGTCTCCCGCCCTTGTAGTTCTGAGGGATCTAGATTTTTTGAGGTGAAGCATGTTCATCAAATCTGGGTTTGACATGGCCTTGTATGTCAGGCACAGGTCACCTCTGAGCAAGCGGTAAGCGACTGAATAGAGCTGAAGTTCTTTCAGTCGGGCAGCATAAGACATATTTTTGAGACCCTTTATCCTTTTGGTGAGGAACTTTTGGGGCCTTTCCAGCTGCTGCAGGTGTCGGGTCAGATACATTCCGAATGGGGCATTGTACTCAATCATTGGTCTGATGAGTGATGAGTACAGGGGGATGATGACCTCCCTTGATATGGATGTGAATCCCTTCATGATCAGGTGGGCAATGTAGAAGGTCTTCCTAACTACTTTAGCAACGTGAGTGGCAAACGAAAGGTTACTGTCAACCTGAGTCCCCAGATCCCTGATAACTTCTTCTGTGCTCAGTGGATTGCCACCTATATGGTAGCTAGGGGTAACCTTGTTTTTCCCGAAGGGTATGACTATGCATTTCTTGGTGTTTAACTTTAGGCCATGGCTCTGGCACCAGTTATCCATTTCTGTGAGACCCTTCTGAAGGATATCTGTGTCAGATGTGTTTTCGACTATGGCGCCCAGTTTGCAGTCATCTGCAAACTTTGTCAGCCATAACCCTCCTGTGTTTGCTTGTACTTCAGAAAAGTAGATGCCGAACAAGAGTGGGCCCAGGACTGAGCCCTGTGGGACCCCACTTGTGACAGGCTTTGAGTCTGACATGGCGCCAGCAACTCTGACCCTGTGAGTTCTGTCACTTATCCAGTTTGCAACCCATCTTGTGATGTATGGGTTTACATTTAAGCTGATGAGTTTTTCAATGATACCTGAGTGGGGTATTGTGTCGAAAGCCTTTGCCAGGTCGAGGTAGGCTGTATGGACTGCCTTTCCCTCATCAATGGCCTTGGTGACTGTTTCGAAAAAGTCGACCAAGTTTAAAAGGCATGATCTGCCTTTGACAAAGCCAAACTGGGTTGGATCCAAAGTCTGCAAGTTCCCTATGTCTTTATTTATGAGTTCCATTATGATCCTCTCCATGGCTTTGCAGATCAGGCTTGTCAAGCTGATGGGACAGTAATTTCCAGGGTCGGTGGAGGCACCGCCTTTGTGAAGTGGGACCACAGTTGCCGAGCGCCACTCCTTGGGTACGTATCCTGAGGTGAGGCTAAGATTAAACAGCTGTCCTAACTGCGGGTTTAATTCCTCGTTGAGTTCATGGAGCACACAGCCGGGGACACCATCCGGTCCCATGGATGCTGTGTTTTTCGCCTTAGAGAGAGCAGTTCTCACCTGGGCGTTAGAGATGTTTGGGGGGGCTACAATCCTCTGGTATAGATATCTCTCCTTTTGGAGGGGAGGGGGGGGAGATGTTTGCACTGAACCTGTCAGCAAGTATATTGGCAATGTCTGTAGGTTCAGTAATTTTTACATCATTTTGAACTAATTCTGAGCATATCTGGGAGTTTCCTCCCAGGTTTCTAACATAGCTAACGAAGGCCTTATGATTGTCTTTTGAGTCCTTAGCGATTTTTCTCTCAAAATTTGCCTTGGATGATTTTATGAGAGCTCTTAGTTTTTTACTTATGATGATCAAAGGTGTCTTACCTTTTAAGGATTTTGCTCTATCTTGTAGTAGCTTCCTCCTTTTGTTGTAGAGCTTGTTTATGGCTGGGGTCCACCAGACTGTACGCTTGCCTTTGGTACAATGGGTCTTTGTTTTGTTTGGGATTGCCTGATCCATGCAGTCCTGTAGGTGCTGGTAGAAGGCATTTGTAAGTGATTCAGCGGCTTGAGTAATGTTTACCACCGGCTCGGGGGCCTTAAAAGAGACCACACTAGTCTTTAGAAGTGTGAAGTCGGCTTTTGAGAAGTTCTTCACTGTGGTCTTTTTTATCTCAGGTGGGGGTGGGATGAGGACCTCCAGTGAGATTAGTTTATGATCTGATCTCACCAGTGAGGGGTATACTTCCGGTGTTGAACATTGTGATCCCATGTTCGTGATGATGAGGTCAAGTATGTTTTCACCTCTTGTGGGGATGGTGACTAGTTGTTCCATGGCATTTGAGTTTATGAACTCCAGGAACCCTTGGGCTAGAGTGTTTGGGCTTGAGTAGTGATCCCAGTCTATATTAGGGTAGTTGAAGTCACCTAGTATGATGGTGTTTGGAGATACATTTATCCCCTCCAGTGTTTTCAGGAAAGCTATGTGAGTTTTCTAAGTTTGAGAGGGTGGCCTGTAACATGCTACAAATTGCAGAGCAGTTTTGCCTATGGTTAATTGCACCTGGATGGTCTCCGATGCATCGTGCGTTGCCACCAACGTTGAGGTGTGGGTGTCCTTGATGAATATGGACACCCCCCCTCCTTTCTTGGTGTTGTCCGGATTTTGGGGCCGGAACGCATGGTATGAGGTAAAACCTGATAGTGCTGGGGTGCTCTCAGGAGCCTTGAACCAGGTTTCAGTCACAGCACAGACATCGATGTTCTCCATACTGAGAAGGGCCTCGAGTGCGTGCATCTTGAGGTTGAGACTTCTGGCATTGAGCAGCATTACCCTTAGTTTTTTCCTTTTTTGTGTTCTAGGGTGGTAGGTTTAGAGTTTGAGCCTTGCCTAAAAAAGGCACTATGGGGGTGGCAAGAGCCTTTGCCAATATCCAGAAGCCAAGGGGTGACAGGTGCAAGCCGTCCCTTGCGAAGCAGCGTGGCTTGTCCAGCATGTCATCCCAGGCTGATAGACATTGGATCCCCTTTGAATGACACCAGAGTTTAAGCCAATTATTAAAGCTGATCATCTTATCTCTGTATTGTGGCATCATTCTTGGTGAAGGTAGGATACTGCTCAAGGTCAGGGTCATACCTGCCTGGGCTACATAATCAGAGAGCTCCTCAATGTCTCTTTTCATGTAGTCCAAGGAGGTACGTCTCAGGTCGTTTACACCAGCGTGGACAATGACTGAATTGTACTTGTACCTGCTGTTGAGAGAGCTGAGTGCTTGCGTTATGTGGCGGATTCTAGCGCCCGACAGGCAGCTTACTGTGACCTTCTCCTTACTCAGTCTGGTGAGCGGGACATCAGTGTGTCTGACTATGGAGTCACCAATGACGAGTGTGTCTGGCATTGTATTTGGCCTTAAGGGCTGTGACTGTTTGGCACACTGACTGTGTGGTCTATGTGTTGCATGTGTTGTGTCCTGAGGTGGTAGTTGTTTGGGTGTCTGCTTTGGTGGCCTCTGCTGTTTTGGTAGATTTTTGATCAGAGCCTCCGAGTATGTCTTTGTGTGTTTATGTGTATGATTTGAAGTTGTGATAGTACTATGTGAGACTGGGTGTGTGGTGTGTGTGGTACCCTTCTCCTCCTGTCTGGTCTTGCCAGTCTTATGTTGAGAGAGCTCAGCCTCCAGTTTGGCTGTATAGTTGCATCTCTCGCATGTATTTGTGTTTTGTGGGAGAAGGAGAGGGTTGTCTGTGTACATGAGGCAATTGTAACATTGCCTCAATATTCCCAGGTTCACCAGCTGAGCAGGAGAGGACACTAGCAACTGATCCCTCGACATGCTAGAAGGGATAGACAGAAAAACTTAAGTCTTGTAAGTTCTTATTTTCTGCACAATCAGGAAACAACAACATTTTTTTGTTTAATTAGATCAATAATATGCTGCTGGTACTTCAACATGTGAAACTGAGAATTTAAAGCCCTGATGGCAAGAGTTGCAGAGGTATAAACCTTCTTACTCCATCTGTCTAGAGCCGTAGAATCCCTGCCTGAAGGGGTAGGGTTTTTGGCTGTAGATGCCTTAACACCTTTAGGTCCCTGGGAAATGGTCTCTGGATCCGCAGTGGGATTTTTAAAGAGAAATTTATGAGAGTCAGGCACTCTGTAGTATCTGTCAGGCTTTCTAGGAGCAGGTGGTAAAGTATCAGGAGTAAGGCTGGATTCCATGAAGACATCATCTACAATATCCAGGACAGGGAGAATACCTAGAGGCCTATGCTGAGGCAAGTCTAAAAATTCCCTGAGTCTCTTTTTGGACTGTGGGTAGTCCTGGCATTCCCAGTGGAAATGCTCTCTTATGGTATGCAAGGTTTCACTGAAAGAAAGGTCCTCTGGGGGGAGGCTGATGGAATTGAATTCTCTGCATCTGAGTCCTCATAGGTAGATAAGGGTATGTCCTGGTAATCACAGGGGCCAGAGTCATCAGACTGATGGTCTGAAGAATCAGAAGGAAAATTAATTATTTGTCTTTTAGAGGGGGAAGGCTGACTTCCCCTAATTAAAGTAATAAGGTCTTCAGCCATTCTAAGCGTTTGTTTCTGTGGCATGGGAGCTTGAGAATGTGCTTTGGTCATCGGTTTCCTAGGCGTAGTGTGAACTCTGGGCCTGAGAAATTTGGCAGATTTAGTCATTAACAAAGTAGTCGGTTTGATATGAAAATTGGGAGGTCTGTATACACCCTCAGAAGCCAGTGTCTGCACAGCGGCTCCGGACCCATCCAAGGTAGAAACATCCGCAGGTTCCATAGTCGAAGAAGCCTCTCATGGCATACCCTGATCCCTCGACATGCTAGAAGGGATAGACAGAAAAACTTAAGTCTTGTAAGTTCTTATTTTCTGCACAATTCATTCTCCGAATGGGTCTCAGTAGAGGCCTGCGAATCTGTAGAAGCGGGTAACAGGGGCTGCGAAAGCACCTCACTGAGTACCAGTGGACTGGTGACTAGCTTAACAGAAGAGTTGTCAGCAGTTTTGGACCTATGCAGTCTGTCTCTGTCTTTATCTTTGTGTTTTTTTGGAAGATCGGTAGTTGGATGGCTTACCAAAGCAAATTCGGAATACAGAGAATGAGAGTGAAAGAATTTAGAGACAAAAGTAGCCTGATGACGAATAGTTTGGGCGTTGAACAAGGCACAAAACCGACAGCGAGGGACGTCGTGGTCTGGGCCTAAACAGGTGACGCAGTAAGAATGAAAATCTCTGTGAGGTATTTCCTTTCCATGGGCAAGACAATTGTTAACTTTTTCTGACAACAGTTAGAGCAAGAAAAAAGGATCCCCAATGGGGTACTTAGCTTTATAAGCCTGCAGGTCTGAAACTCGAAAAATGAAAATTTCTGGTAGCTGCCGACTGGCACTTGCGAACTGCATCTGCTTCGGGCTCCTGCGCGGCAAGAAAAGCTGATGTAATGGCATCAGCTGCATGTTTTATACCCCCGACAGCCTGACATCATGGATGAGGTGACAGCATCCGATGCAGAAATCCCAAGACACTGGTATTCGGGCCGACTGAGTGCTACCTGCAGGCAGATAAACCAAGTGTGATGACTGCAACAGTAAAACACGAAGAACATCAGTGATTTCTAAAAAAAAAAAACCTTTAACTCAGTTATGTGATCTCATAAACATTATTGTAGGTCTCTTGTGAGTCAGATTGCACTATGAGTGGGCAAGGATGAAGGTAAGTGAAGCTTAGTAGTATAGGTAGGAATATGTGATAACAAATAATGCAAAATGCAAACTAAGAACTGCTACCCAGTGACTGGTGAGCTGCAAACTCCTGATTCAGACCTAATCTACTGAATTTGACGTACATCTCAGATAAGTGATTTTTACTGTTTTACTAAGTACACTGTGTTAGCTGTATACTTTTTGTGTTTTTAAGTAATCTTGCTAAGAAATTTGTTTTACTGTGGTGAGAAGAGATGGTGTCAGGAAATTTTAGGCCTCTGATTATTATAGAACCTTTAAGAGTGCTCTTTGCTATTGGCCAGTGTATTCTTTTGTGATTTTCCAGACTTATTCTTTGGTGTTATAAATTGTCTACTTTTGCAAGCTTTCCACTGCACACAGTGTGGTGCCAATGTACATGTGTTCTTATCTCCACCTGCTCCTACACATTGAAATGGTGTCTGATCCACGTGGAATCTACAAGAGCTCATGGCTGCCCAGAGCTGTATAACTAGTGGCAATGTGCTCTTAGATTAATATCTAATCCTATTAGCACCCCATAGCTGTGCATTACTGCTCATATCTTCACAGTTACCATCTTAATTAATAAGTGCCCTTAGTTGATATGGAGCAGCAGTAACCTCACACTCTCCACACATCTATTCTACTTTAGTGCTTACTCTTGTAATAGTGTAGTCTGTGTATTCCTCCAGTAATCATTGCACTTGGTTACATATGGTTTATTCTTTGTTGGTATGTGTGCCCCTCCATTATAATTTATTCTGGGTCCAAATCAGTGGCCAAGATGGAAGGCTAGCGGGCTTGTTTCCCTTCTTTTGCCAGCCTCTTAGCCATGGGTATCTTCAGGCTGTGTAGAAACTGCCTTAAGCTCATGAATAATGAACACATACTCAATACAAATAAGTCTGTCAGAGGTTCAAATATTTAATTAATCTAGAAGCGTCCCTCTTGCAAAACACATGGTCTTTGAGCTGCACATACTGCTACCACAATCCAAACATGATCATACTAAAATGTCTTATGCCAAAGCTGTAAAGAATATTTACCAAACTATCCTAGAAGTAAGAAGACTAGGTCTCAGCAAAAAACAATACCTAATCCTCTTCATGCAAACCAGGAGTCAGATTGCTTCATATCTATTACTCCAATCAATATATTAATGAAAAATGCCTTAGCAGTAGGTGACTCTGTAGTTAGGTACACAGATTCTCTACTGACAAGACTGGACAGAGGCAGAACAGGGTTGAATCATCTTTCAGGTGCTAGGATCTCTGGCAAAACAAGGGCTCTAAAGATCCTTTCACCTGACAAATATGACTATGACATGGTGGTGGTCTATGTGAGAGTGAATAATTTGGGTCACAAAACCTTGCGAGACATGCAGAGACAGACATGTTAGAATTCTCCATGAATTTGATGAATACAGGCAAACCACTCATCATGAGTGGACTAATTACTTCAGCAAGAATGATGCATAGATAATAAGAGAAGATAACTGGATTTAACAATTAATTAAATAATTGGGAGATCTGGTATGGGTTAGCATGGGATAAGATGCTCAATAGTACATCTTGCTTCACATAGGATGGCCTACATCCCTTTTTCAATGTTTCAGCACATTGGCTAAGATCCCTGCTGCCCTGGAACTTCTAAGATGGCTGCAGACTAAGTAACATCTTAATTTCGGCTCTCCCAATGTGAAAACAGAAATTGAGAAAACAAAGACAGTGAATATGTCTTTTTGGGTACATTTCAGTAACTTGCTAGTAATTGCACTGCCTGGATGCCAGCAAAAAGAAATTCAGAAAATATGGAAGAAAATCAATCACAAAAGATGAGTGGAAAACTCTGACTGGGAAGAATCCTGCAGCTGTTCTGGAAAAAGGAGTTCAAGCTCCAGCTTTGGTGCAAGGCAATATTTCCAGTAATCTAGAGGAAAAATAAGTCAAATGTACACAGAACTGATTAAAATAAACAAAACACTGAAGGAGTAGATCAACTCAAATAACAAAAGGCTGAAAAAACGTAAGAACCTTTAAACAGATATTCAGATGATAAAACTGCAAAAATCAGAGGATGACATGAAGAAAAGGCTGGCTGAGTATGAGACTGTTCAAGATGAGATGTTTAAAAAAATGGGAGCATTAGAGACAGCACATATAGGGAAAACCTGAGAATTTCTGCTGTAGAAGAGAAACTGGATGGAACAGACTGTATTAATTTTGTGAAAGCACAAATAAGCAACTGGTATTCCACAGCAGGAGTTAATTGAAAGGACACATTGTGTATATGCTCCAATCCTGGTCATGAGAAAGCAACCCAGACCTTTAATAGTAAAGATGCAATCCTACCAGCAGAAAGAATTGATTCTGACAAAAATGTGGCAGAAGAACAAAGTAGTAAAAGTTGGAAACAGGAAAGTGTTTGTGGAAAATGATTACTCATGGCAGACCAGACAGAAGAGTAGATTTATTCCAGCAATCAGGGAATGTCAAAAAGCAGTTATAAGATTCAAGCTACTGTATCCAGCTATTTTTAGAATTTTTTTTCTGGAGGATCAAAACCATTCTTTAATACAGAATGCTATGGAGGAAATACAAAAGTTTGTAACAAAAACTGAGTTACCAAAAGAAGAGGATTCTGCTTCTTACTCTTCTGATTATAAAGGACATAGAGAGAGTATGCCAGTGAAACCTTCTCTAGTGTTCCAAAGGAAAATGTTTGAGAGACAGAAAAAAGGACAAGAGTTGACTAGAAGAACTGGGAGTATGATGGAAATGAACCAACAACTGGATTTGGGAGATGAAGATCAACAGTAAGAAAACCAGCAATTCAGAAATTGATGAATACATGTGAGACTACAAAGCATTAATTACATTTGTGAAGTATGACAGAACAAGAACATCTGGAAATATTGGACTTTTTTGACTTTGTTAAACGTGTAGGATACTCCAAAGCACAATCATGTCATTAATGTTTGGAAGAAGATTTAAGAGAGGGGAAGAGGATGGAAAGAGTTAACTGTAAGTAAAACAAAAATTTTGTTCTTAGCAGTATTTTTATAACACAGGGTAGATCATGCCTGCTCATCTTGGCTGACTTTGAGTCGGTCACCAGAGCTGTGGATGAGGGCAAGGTGGTTCATACAGCCTACCTTGATCTGGCCAAGGCCTTTGATACCATTCCCCACTCAGGAATCATAGAAAAACTCACTAAGTTAGGCATCAACCCCTATATCACTAGGTGGGTTGCAAACTGGCTCACAGATAGAACCCACAGTGTGAAAGTAGCTGACTCCAAGTCAGACTACTGACCAGTCATGAGTGGAGTCTCACAGGGATCGGTCCTGAGTCCTCTCCTGTTTGGTATCTACTTCTCAGAAGTCCAGTCCAACACAAAGGGACTCTGGCTGACAAAGTTCACAGACAATTGCAAGTTGGGAGCAATTATTAACTCCCAAGTGATATTGACATCCTACAGAATGGCCTCACTGAGACCAACGACTGGTGTCAGAACCATGGCCTTAAGCTCAATGCCAAAAAATGTGTCATCATCCCCTTTTGGAAAAACCCAGTTCCCATGAATAACCACATCGATGGTAGTCCACTGAACACTGAAGGCGTTATAAGAGATCTGGGAACACAAGTTGACAGCAACCTCTCTTTTGACCACCACACTGCCACTTGGGTCAGAAAGTCCTTCTATGTGGCACATCTCATTACTAAGGGTGTTGCATCCAGGAAGAAAGAGGTCATTATCTCCATCTACTCTTCCCTCATTAGGCCAATCATCGAGTATAATATCCCATTTGGCATGCACCTCACTAGACACCTGCAACAACTGGAGAGGCCACAAAAGTACCTCACAAAGAGGATCCTAGGCCTTAAACACTTGTCCTATATGGACAGACTCAAAAAAAACCCAACTATTCTCTGTCTCATATCACCTACTTAGAGGCAAATGCTGCTTGACTTATAAAGCTATGTCTGACCCAGCTCTGTTAGAAATGCTACATCTAAAGAAATCCCAATCCCTCCACACCACACACTCCAGAAACGTCAACCTCATTACCACAATCAACAGAACATGCTGGAGGGACAGGTTCATAACCCAGAGAATGCCCATGCTATGGAACAGACTTCTCATACATGTCAAACAGAGCACCTCACTGGCCCTCTTCAAGAGAAATCTTGATGAGTGGAAGGGAAATAGAAAATTCACCCCAGGGATCACTACAGTAGCTCTACTTGACAGAGGCACTGGAAACTAAGGTCGGGTGGCACATTGCCAGGGTAATCCTGTGGGCTAGGCTTGTAAAGGCTCAAGGGCCATTATGCTAGTACACACCTATGAACCTATGAACATGGCATATACTGCATGCTATAAGGTAAAGCTTTTTCAGTTAATTTTGTGTATACTCTGGATACTAAATTAAACAGTTCTTTCTCTCTTTTTCTCTTTCTTTCTTCTTCTCCAATTTTAAGAAATATAGGCACTGCAATGTAAAAAGAAAAGAAAGCCTGGACAAAAGAGCATACTATAAGTAAAACTAATATGGCTTTTCTTATTCTTGCATAGGGGAATGGCTGGATTTAGCCCCTTGTCTTGATTTAATAACAAGTTTTAAGGGGAAACATAAATAAAAAAACTCTGAATATAATGGATACTGAATAGTGTTTCCCTCTAGCACATAAATGTTTACAGTGCAATATATGTAGTAGAATGCAACTGTATATCTGGTTCTCATGCTTAAATGGGGACAATCTGATAATGGGGCAATACAAACTAAATACTTCTTTATTTCATTGGCCAGGAGATAGTGATTTCTGAAAGCATTGAAATCATTATTCAAAAACAGACAGCACACAGTGAAAGTAGAAGCACACACTGTGTTATGCATCCTAGCATGGATAACCTTCATTATAGGTTAATTCAAGCCTGTGAGTATGGTTGTCAATCTGGGACAATTGTTCCTATAAAGAGGTTTCAACTTCATTATTTGAAGATGTACATAATTTTGTGTGTTAGTATTAAGGTAATAGATTTTTGGGGGTGTTCTGGAGGTGTGTTTTTTGAGGGTTTTATTAAAACAAAATATTTTGTAAGATGTGATGTACGTTCAAATGGATATGTTAAGAGACAAATGTATAAAAGATCAACCTGGAAAACATTAGTGTATACATGTTACACAAAAGCTGAAACCAGACATTAAAAGAACTGTTATACATAACAAGTGGGAATAATGTGTTATCATAATGGCACTTTCCATATTATCTTTAAATGTGAATGGTTTCACAGACATATACAAAAAAGAAAGAGTAGTGAACTATGTTAAAATGCTGAGTGCAAATACATATGCTACAGGAGATACATTTGGAAAGAAATGAGCATATGAATTTAATAAAGAAAGTATTTCAGGATGCTTATTCAGTGGAATATATAGAAAAAAGAAAAGCGGGATTGTAAGACATGCTTCAATAGTGTTAGAAGAGGGAAAAAGATAATCATGGTAGATTTGTAGTACTAAGGGGCTACTGGCAAGGGAGAAGGATTACATCGGCATGCATTTATATTCCACCTTCCGCGGTGGTGCAGTGGTACCATTGTTGCCTCACAGCAAGTGGTTTTCCCATTTGATTCTCAGCTGGAGTGCAGGGAGTGCCTTCTGTGTGGAGTCTGCATGTCCTCCCCGCGGTTTGGTGGGCATTCGAAAGACATGTGTAAATGGGCGTGCCTTTGTTGAAGGTTGAACGTCGAGCTGGCACCTCGCCGTTCATGAAAATCTACTGCCAATCATTAGCGGACCGGAGTTCCGCTGTGGCGACCCCTAACTGGGAAAAGCCGAAAGATATTCCACCTATAATGGAATATTCTGGGAGAAATAATTAGCTTTCAGCAAGTAATATTAATTATAGTGGGGACTCTAATTTGATTTGCAACTGTGAGGCTATATCTACGGGGACTAGGATGGAAAATATAACAAAAGATGGTTGATTTTTTAAGAAATTTATAAAAATATTTGGTATGGAAGTTGTGAATTCAGTAGTAGGAGTTCAGAGAAAATTTACATATTATTCCTTAAGGTAGACAGAAATTATATTTCACAGGAACATGTAAATTTAATTGAAATTTTTTATATGTATCCAATAACCATTTCAGATCACATGCCAATAATAACTAAAATAAAAATGCAGGGTAATGAAATAAAAATGAGACACTGGCACTTCATGGGTAGTGGAAATTATTTGGGAGTTATTAGAGAAGATAGACATTTCTTCTAAAAATATAGTTTGGGAGTGGGATAACATTAAAATGGTGTTTAAAAATAGGGTGGAAATAAACAAAAAATAAATATGGTTAAGAAGTAATAAGAATTATTTAGAGGGACTGACAATGGTTAAAGTATTGCAGAACAGGGGGAATCTCACAGAACAAGAAGAGGTGCAATTGCAGAACGCTAAAGAGAAAATAAGGGACTATCTCAATAATAGGCATGAGGTTAGGAAGATTGCTGTTAAGCAACTGTTTTTTGCTAATAACTCCAGAGCACAATAAGTTTTAGCACAACGGCTTAGGCAACAGAAAGCTGAAAGGGTTGTTGCCAAGCCCAGTGAGCCTATAACAAGGAAAATAACTAGAGATCTTGTAGAGGTATTAGAAATACTTCAGAAATTTTATGAAAATCTGGATAAAGCATAGAATTATGGAAATAAAAAAAAGTACAAATGGAAGTGTTTATGGAAGCATTAAATACGGCAAGATTAGATGCAGATGAGGGTCAATTACTAACAGGATAGGAGATGAGATAAAAATGGTGATCTATAAACAACCTTCAGGAAAGTCTCCAGGAACAGATGGCATTGCTGTGGAAGTTTGGAAGCTAAAAGGGAAGAAAGTGATAAAGATCTGGAAGGTTTTGTTTAATAGTATTTTAAAAGAGGAGAAATGTCAATATCCTGTAAGAAAGCAGTTATGGCTGCAATATCTAAAGATGATAAGGACCCACCATATCCTGCTTCATATATGCCCATTTCAATTCTAAGCCATGAATATAAAATGTTTATGTCTATAATGGCTACAAAATGGCAAAGGTGACATCAAAATTGATGGATATGGATCAATCTGGTTTTGTGGAGGGGAGACAAGCCTTTGATAACATTAATAGAACAAAGATGATCCAGAGGGAAGCAGAATGTAAGAAAATACCACTGTTGTTGGTGGGTCTTGATGCACAGAAAGCATTTGACAGAGTAAGCTGGGGTTTTCTGAATAGGGCAATGGAAGCAGTTATATTCCATGATAAAATTATAAGTGTGATAAGAAGTAAATATAAGGGATTGGAGGCAAAAATTAATGTGAGTGGGTTCCTCTCTGATAAGTTCTACTTGAGCAGAGGAACCAGGCAGTAGTATCCTCTTACTCTCTGTTATTTGCATTATATTTAGAACCACTGGCAAAGAAAATAAGGGACTCAGAAATTTAAGGATATAATTGGGATGGTAGTCAAGAAAAAATGGATTTATTTGAAGATTATATTGTTTTATACCTTAAAAAACAGAAAAGGACGTTTCAGTGTTGTGGAACATTCTAAGACAGTTGCAAGTCTTTTGGGATATAAAATTAAAGAAGATAAAAAACAAAGGCAATAGCGGTAAACTATGTACCCACACATGAATTGCTTCAGTAATATCCATATTTATGGGGACATGATAAAATGAAGTACCATAAACTGAACTCAAAGAACTCCAGCTCACCCTAAGCAGGACAAACAATCAAAGTATAGCCTCATTCAGGATTCCCTCTTTGTCCTTTGCTGATCATGTACAATTCCTAAATATACTTGATGAATTCCCTTTTAACAACAAATTTTATTATATATGGGAAGCATTCAACTACACATCAATAAACTGAAGCACCTCAGAAGTTCTTAGACTTAATAAGCAGAAACTCCCTGGAACAGTTGACAAATCCAGTAGAGGAAATTATATTATTTTTTTTGTTTTGTTTTTATTAAATGCAGTTTTATTAAAAAAAAATCACTAAATTCCAACAAATAGTGCATTCCTCATGTACTGTGCACAGCTGTCTGGACCCTGGTCTCCATAATACATCACACAGTTATCATGTATACAAGTCTGTATTATTTCCCTCTTAGGAGACCGACATTTACAATATAAGCAACCTCAAATCAAACTATTACTACTTGCTGCATAATCTTGCATATCTTAAGAATCAATAATAATCATCTATCGGGCAATCAGGTTCCAAATCATAAGTAACCATTTTCCTACTGTTTAACATGTTCCCAAAGATATGCACATTGCATCATTTTACCTTTAAGGAAAGGTTGCTCAATAATTCTTCCCTAAGATAAGCATGATAAATAGTGTTTGAGCATCTACATTTTAATTCCATGCCTTTTATCCTTCCATTAACTGTATCATTTCAGTGATTGTTGGTGATTCTTTTGACTTTCTCTACTTCCTGATAATGTTCTTGACAACTATCACCAATAGTGAGAGCAATGCTTTCTCATATCTGTGTGCAGCTTCAGGACCACAACCTAATAATGACTACTCTCCTGTAAGACCCACCTGACCTTCATATAGACTATTTGTTTACTTAAAGACTGTTTATATTGATGCAATCCTGCACATATGGGCAAGATTATAGGTTCATAGACAAGTGCTAGGGTAGCTGACCTTGTGAGCATACCTCTCAACCTCTTAGTGCAATAAATTTGGGAAAAGCCTACCATAATGGGGAACAAAGGCCCCATAATGGGGAACAAAGGCCCAAAAATAGGGACAGAGTTTAAGTTTTGCTCTTATAAATTTAAATTATTGATATAATAACAGGATTTGTGTCAGCATGCCTTTTTTGAATGTATGAAGTCTGAAAGTGAACTGTATGTCATTATTTAATGACTTCAGTCCTCTATGATTTTCCAGAAAACCGTACACTTTATGAGGAGCAGACCAAAAATACGAGGCAAAAATCTGGACAGTTGAGAGGTATGCTTGTGGGACATTTTAAGTTTAGCCAATTTTTTTAAATGTGAGAATCAACCCCATACTTTGTGTCTGTGAGGTAAATACCTAAACCGTTAGACTAAACCCCAACCCCCAGCATCCAACAGAAATGTTGCCGTTACACCAACTCCCAACATCCAGAAGACATCTCTGTACCTACCTTTCTCATCATTATCACATCTATCATTTTCTTTCTACAGTTGAGAACACCCTGTTCAATTTTTCTGGCATGTTTAAGTACCTCTGAATGCCGTACCAGACAAAAGTTATACTTTTTTTGACTTCATGGCATACCTTGGGGCTAAGCAACATTTTACTCATGGCTAGTCTTCAATTTATTAAACAAATAACATAGTCCAAGAACCACACAATATTTGACTTTCATCATTTCTAGCCACTACAATAGCTTTCTATTCCCTATTCAGTAAACTTCTACTGTTGGCCCCTTCTGTCTCAGCATCTGTCAAAGGGTCACAAATGCTGGTTTCTGTTGTTTCCTTACATCGAAGTTCAGCAGTGTTTTAATTGAGATAGTAATCCTAGACATTTGAGATAATCCTTGTCCCTAGATTAAAGGATCTTTGAATCTGTCAAAGGATCATTGACTCTACTGTTGAGTAACTGTGTGCTGTCCATTAGCTCAAAACATTAAGCAATGTGCCAATATGAATGTTTCATGGACATGTGTGGTTTTGAATCTTAGTGTAGACTATTTTGCATAGGTATGGCATCCAGGTCCAATGAAATTATAGTACCACTCTACTCAGCCCTTATCAGACCCATCATTGAGTACAATGCCCCCTTTAAGCAGGCACTTGCTACAGCTGGGATGCCTGAAAGGTTCCTTACCAGAAGAATACAGGATATGAATACCATTTCATACACAGATCGCCTTAAGGCCCTATCTCTGTACTCAGTTTCCTACAGGTTACTGAGAGGCAATCTATGTCTAGCATATAAATCATTCTCAGATGCAGCTCTGATTGATCTCTAACACTTTTGAAAAAAACAAGCAGCACCAAAAAGACCATACATCCAAGGACCTGAACTTTGCCATATAAATAGAACATGCTGGAGAGACAGATATGTATCAAAGGATCCTTGTGCTATGGAATAAGCTCCCCATCTACATGAAGGACAATTCATCCCTGACCCTGTTCAAAAAAAAAAAAAACATTGATCATTGGATGGGAAATCACAAACTCACCCCTGATCTGGCCCCTATGTTTGTGATGGAAAGAGGTCAACAGTTAGTAAATTATCTCCAACTAACATAATTCCCCCACATAACCCTTAGCTACCTCTTTACTAACATATACCACCATACAGGTGTCCAAGGAACTCAGGTACAAAACTGGGCTGGGGTTGCATAGCTAGGCTTGTAAAGACCCTGGTGGTCATCAGCCTAGAACAAACCTATGAACCTTCACAGTCTTTTTTACTTGTATTCTCCTAATAACTGCTCCCAGAACCTGGGGGCTAATATTTCTTTTTCTTCTTCTTCTCATTCTTCACAGACCAAGGGCATAGTTTTTCTGCTCTCTAGTGTTGGAGCTGCTGAGTCTTATAGGTTGAAGACAGCTTTCTCATTCCCTGATGGTTTTCAGTTGTGACAGTCATCTAAGTGCATCTCTAAGATCTGTATTCAGATAAGAGACAGTGTTTACTTCCTATAACAATCACCACAGAAGTAGTCCCCCCCCCCCGGCCTCCATCTGGTCTACTTAACCCCAAGTCAACTTAATTTTATAATTCCTAATCTTTGCTTAGTAAAGCTGCAGGTACTGTGTTGCTCTCAAATGCATTTCCAAATTAGGCATCCTCAAGTCCCTTTTCCCACAGGTAAATTCATTTTTCCCATTTACTTTTGTTTTCCCCCAAATTTTTTTTTCCTTAGATACCTTATCTTCTCTTGCCCATATAAGTACAGGCATTTCTGGATAAAGTCAAAAGTTGGAACACAGTTTTGTAGAGCAGCTTTCATTTTATGTTTGTTTATCTTATATCCCAAAGTTTTACTGAACCATTGCAGAAGATCAATCATCTTACCCATACCCTGCCAGGGTTTGCTGCATATAGTATTGCATTATCTGCACAATGATAGTTCCTCTTGATTCTGCCCCATCTATGTCCTTCTATGCAAGAATGTTTAATTCTCTGTGCAAGGAGCACTAAATAAAGTGCAGTGGTGAAAGCGGGCACCCCTGTCTCATCCCGCTATCACCTTCTGTCAGGTCAGAGAGTCCACCCCTACATTCGTATACAACTTTAAAGTTTGGTAAATGTTGAATATTACTTCAGCCTGGGGCTTGGGAAGGCCAAAGGCCAACATTACTAATCTTAAAAAATTCCAACTAACCCTATCAAAAACCTTTTCGGCATCTAGGTCTACTAATGTTGATGAATTGCCTTTGCTGCTAGCATCTTGTTGTATCACTATTGTTCTATTAATGTTATCAAATATTTGCCTGTCCTCTATAAAATAACTTTGAACTGATTGAATAATTTTTGGGAGTATCTTAGCCAGTTTTTTGACAAGTATAGTCATAAATACTTTATAATCACGGTTTAAAATATAGATAGGTCTAACAGGTTTTTACCTTCTTTTGGTATAATCAAGACTGCTTCCTTCTAATATGGAGGCATTTTAGATCCATTGAGTATCTTGCTAAATAATATCCTCCAAAATTGAATAATTAAATAATTTTTCCTCTTCCAAATCTCAGTTGGTATCTGTAGATAAGAGTGCAAGTGATGTGTGCTGTATCTTTAAGAAGCATGTCAAGGCAGTAAGTGCATGTATAAATTCCAGACATGTGCAATCCCTAGTGCCATTTTATAAGAGCAGCCACAGTAAGAGCATGCATGATCGCAGTTGTTAGTTTGTATATAAGTTACTGAAGTTAAAGTCAGTAATCTTCTATAGTGATGTGTTTGTATAAAATAATGCTGCTTGAACAGAACCCATGAAGACTCTTCTATTGTGTCCAGAATGGGAGAGTGACATGGTATCAGAACTCGTATTGAAGGGAACAAAATCCAGAGCCATGAGGTGCAGTGACAACAGTGAAGGTAAAACTAAGAGAAATGAGCACAAAAAGAGCCAGAAAAGATTCAAAGGTAATGAGAAGTAGCACAAATGGTTTACTGATAGAAAAGACAAAATGGGGCATTACAAGGGCACAAACCGCATTATTAAACAAGTGGAAGACATGAAAAGTTTGTTAACAAAAATGAAATGCTTGTCAATAATACCATTCTGGTATTATAGACAAGATCACCAGCCTGAACATAAACCCCTATGTCACGAAATGGTTTGCCAACTGGCTCACAGACAGAATCTAAATGGTAAGAGCCGCAGGAGCTAGGTCTGACTTTAAACCAGTTACAAGTGGCATGCCCCAGGGCTCAGTCCTAGGACCCCTACTGTTCGGCATATACTTTTCAGAGGTACAGGCAAGCAGAGGAGGTCTATGGCTGACCAAGTTTCGCAGACGACTGCAAACTAGGGGCTATAATTGACTCTCCGGCTGACACAGACATCCTCCAAAAGTGTCTCACTGAGACAGATACCTGGTGTCAAAACCATGGCCTCAAGCTAAATGCCAAAAAGTGCATAGTCATCCCCTTTGGAAAAAACGAAGTACCCACAAACTACCACATAGGTGGTAGCCCCCTAAATACGGAAAATGTAATAAAGGATCTGGGGACCCAAGTAGATAATAATCTCTCCTTTGATAATCACATTGCCAAAGTGGTTATAAAATCCTTCTATGTGGCCCACTTAATCACAAAAGGGTTTGCATCCAGATCAAAAGAGGTCATTGTGTCCCTCTATGCATCACTCATCAGACCCATCATAGAGTACAATGCCCCATTTGGGATGTACCTTACAAGACACCTGCAACAGCTGGAAAGATCACAGAAGTACCTCACCAAGAGGATCACTGGCCTCAAACAGATGCCCTATGCGGTTTGACTGAAGAAACTCCAGCTGTACTCAGTTGCATACCGCCTACTCAGAGGTGATCTCTGCCTGACATACAAAGCCATGTCCAACCCAGAATTAATGGACATGCTCCATCTAAAGAAAACCATATCCCCTCGAGCCACACGCTCTAGGGATCTAAACCTCACCACAACAATAAAGAGGACATGCTGGAGGGATAGATTCCTGTCCCAGAGACCTCCCATGCTCTGGAACAAAATTCCAGTCTATATTAGGCAGAGCTCCTTGCTAACAGTCTTCAAGAGAAATCTTGACGAGTGGATGGGAAATAGAAAGTTTACCTCGGGGATCACTTCAATGGCTCTGCTGGACAGAGGCACAGGGAACTAATCTAAGGGGGCGGTGAAAGCCAACACAATTCCAGCTAGGCTTATAAATGCCTTTGGGCAGACAGCTTAGTACCTACCTATGAACAAGTAACAGTAAAGCAAAATGAGCATGTTTAAAGCAGAATGAGTGTGTTTCAGGTAAAACTGGGCATGTTTAGAGTAAAGGAGCACAAGAAAAATACATTGGGCATTAAAAGGGCTTAAGCAAGCAAAATTAATATATTAAGAGCAAGAAAGGGCACATTAAGCAAAAACAAAGCAAGGCGGCTACATGTGTTTTGGCAAAGTGCTATGTTTTGGCATAACTATGACTTTATATTGTATCACGGGCATAACTAAAATTATTTGAAGTGTCTCAAAGTGTGTAAAAGTGCTTACAGTGTATGCTTATTACTGTGAATGTATTTTGAAGAATTTATTGTGTGCAAAGTGCAACTATTTTGTGAAATACAGTCAAAGTATATCCATTTTGAAAAGTTTCTTGTGCTGGGTGTGTCTGTTAGCAAAGTGTCACCATTACAGAGTGTTTTTTGCACTGTAAAGAGTTGCCTAACAAGGTACCACCATTTTGGGGACATTTCAGTGTGCTGTATGCAGTTATTCGCAAAATGCATGTACTTCGAAATGTTATTGAATTTAGGGCAAGAGATGTCTGGTTTATTCGCATCCTGCAGTTATTTGAAATGCTTTTTAAAATGCTGATAAATGACTTTAGCATTGAAAAAAATGACATTACAAGTATATTAAAGTGTCCTACAAGTTTATTTTGTGGTAGTGGTGCTGCGGTAGCATTGTAGCCTCACAGCAAGATGTTGTCCCGTTCGATTCTCAGCTAGAGCGTCTTCTGTGTGGAGGCATGCGTGAATGGGCATGCCTTCGTTGAAGGTTGTGTGTCAGGGCTGGTAACTCAGCACGTAAAAATCCACTAGCAAACATTAGCGGACCGGAGTTTCGCTGTGGCGACCCCTAACTGGGATAAGCCGAAAGACACAACAACAAGTTTATTTTGCAAAGTCCAGTTATTCATAGGTACTACTAGTTGGTCCATTAGCATAATTTCGAAAAGCCCAAAATGTATGAATAATTCGGGAGCACAAAGGCATTGGACAATGTTACAAATACTGGCAAAAGTTTCTGGCATATGTGCATGTTTGTGCTTATTTGCAAAACCCTTCACTGGTATGTGTTAATATGGCAGACAGATTTTGAAAGCCCCTACCACTTGTATTTGATCACAATATTGCACAGAATTGGAGAATATTTGAGCAGGAGTACAATATTTTTATACAAGCAGCTTATGCAGATAGAGATGCATGCACCAGGGCATTCATTTTGCTAAATCTAGCTGGATAAGAGGCCATAGAAAGAGAGCTTTCATTTGTGTATGTACCTGAAGTATATGAAGGAGAAGGAGTAAACCATCGTATTGTTGTACAACCTAAATCAAGGGAAGGCCCCGAATGTTTGAAGCACATGTTCAGAGAAATGTGCAACCCCCAGACAAACATTACATTAGAGATGCATTTGTTTTACACGAGAGATCATAAACCAGGGGAAACAGTTGCATTTTATATAACTGACTTGAAAGAAAGAGCTAAAATGTGCCAGTTTGGCGACTTTAAAGATGAGTTAATAAAAGACTTTTGTGTGGTATTAACAGCACTGTTGTGAGAGATTTTACTTTGTGACAGTGATTTAACTTGAGCAAAGCCATAGAGATTTGTCAAATCCATGAGGTGACAGAAAAACACACAAGTATGCTTGCGAGTGACAACAGCATAGCTTCAGTTGGCTCCAGAGCAAATGTAGACAGCATGTAACATGTAGCAAACAAAAGCAGGCCCAAGCATGTGCCAGCTACAGACTTTCCAAGGTAGATGCACTGTGCACAGCTTTCCAGCAAATTCTAAAAAGGGAGCTTGCTCCAGCTCAATGCAGCACAAGCATGGATCAGCAAAACACAAGTCTAGTTTTACTGTTACTGTTGCAATTGTGGTGCAAATCATGAGTCTAAAAGAGAGAAGTGCTTAGCATTTGGTCAGCAATAAGTGTAAAAAATGGAACCATTTCCAAAAGTTTTGCAAATCAAGTAAGCCTCACACAGTTGTAAAGAAAGGTCACACAAAAAAGCAAGTTGATCAAGTAGAGTCATAGTCAGCTTTCTATGTAGATGGTGTATCAGTGCTTGATGAAAGATTTGATGCAGTGAATTTATTAACAAATAGCTAAGTGTTTCGTACTGTCTGGATTAATGGAAATCCACAGAGTTTAAAGTAGACACTGGTTCAAAATAGCTAAGCGTTTCATACTGTCTGGATTAATGGAAATCCACAGAGCTTAAAGTAGGCACTGGTTCAAAGTGTAATGTTATATCAGCAGACACATTTTCTAAAGTGAGAACTAACGAACAACTCAATGTAACCAGTAGTGCAAGACTTGCTGCTTATGGAAGTGAAGAAATTCAAACCAAAGGTTCAGTGATGCTTTCATGTTATTTGGCCAAGAACTGTTACAACTTGTTTTTCTACATAGTCAGAAGGCCAGTGCAATCTTTACTGGGTCTCAAAGATAGTTTGAGAATGAATCTGTTTTCTTTTGCTAAAGAAGTTCATCATGTAAGTGCATTTCTAAGTTCTAACTTTTCTGAAGCCATTTTCTCAGAATATGCTGATGTTTTTGATGACAAGTTAGGCAAACTTCCAGTTGTGCATTCCATGGTTAGACCCAGAGGTCACTGCAGTAGTCAGACCAGCAAGTAGAGTTCCGATAGCTATGCAGGATAAATTTAAAGCTCAGTTGGATAAAATGGTGCAGCAAGGTGTGATTTGTCCAGTTACAGAACCACCTGAATGGATATCATCCATGGTAGCAGCTCACAAAAAAGGTTCAGATGAAATCAGAATATGTACTGACCCAAGAGGTCTGAACAAAGCATTAAAGAGAATGTATCATCCGATGCGCACAGTCAAAAAAGTTGCAGCTCTAATATCAAATGCCACTGTTTTCTCTGTCTTGGATGCAAAGAGCTCATTTTGGCAAATGATGCTTGATCACAAATCTTCATTTCTAACTACTTTTGGTACTACGCTTGGCAGATACAGATTCTTAAGGATGCCGTTTGGAATAAATTCTGCAAGTGAAATCCTTCAGCGTGCAATGGAGCAAATTTTTTTGGGTTATCCTCGTGCCATAATTGTAGATGATTTATTGGTTGGAGGCAATTTGTGAAGCAGAGCATGACAGAATCCTAAAGAAAGTTCTAGACAGAGCACATGAAGTAAACGAAGCTCAGTCCTCTGAAGTGCAAATTCAGACTTCCAGAAGTTACCTACATAGGTCATTTGTTCACAAGTACAGGCTTGAGACCAGACCTGACCGAGAAAACTGCTATTCTTGAGATGACAGCACCAGATAATGTACAAGCTCTACAATGTTTTCTAGGCATGGTCAACTATTTAGACAAGTTTATACCAGACTTCAGTGAGCTGACAGCACGTTTAAAAGAGCTAATGCGCAAAAATATTGCATGGTCATGGTTGGAAAAGCATCAGAAGGCATTTGAAGACCTTAAGCAGAAAATTGCCACCCCGCCTACATTAAGTTATTATGAGGTGAACAAACCAGTTAATCTTTCCTGTGATGCTTCAAAATTTGGTCTTGGTGCAGTCATACTTCAAGAGGGCAGACCAGTAGCCTATGCATCTAGAACACTTACCCAAACTGAGATACAGTATGCTCAAATTGAGAAGGAGATTTTGCCAATACTATTTGCATGTTTAAAGTTTCATAATTATATTTATGGTCGAGTTATTCAGAAAGAAACTGACCACCAACCTCTAGTTACTATTTTGAAGAAGCCTATGCATTCCGGTCCAGCAATTTTACAAAAAATGATGCTCACATTGCAAAAGTACAATTTCAAAATGGTCTCCACGAAAGACAAATTTCTCTATCTGGCTGATACCTTATCCAGACTGGACAGAAATACCACAAAACAGCTTCATGCAGAGAATTTTGACTTTGATGTGATGTCAGTGCATAATTTTTCTACCACTAGACTTGATGAGTTAAGAGATCACACTCAGACCAATCCAATTTTACAGAAGCTCAATCGCTACATTAATGTTGGATGGCCGTCAAAGCAATCTAGTGTACCACATGAAGTGCAAACTTATTTCCCTTACAGAGATAAATTGTTGATGGAAGTTGGCAATATTTTAAGGTCTTAAATTGTTGTTCCTGCTTCCTTACAACAACAGTACATCCAGATTTTGCATTGTGGTCACCCAAGATCCACATCCACTAAGAGAAGAGCGAGAGAATTAGTGTTTTGTCCTTCCTTGCCAAAAGACTTTGATAAAGTACTCTCTTCTTGTTCAGTATGCAACAGTACTAGACCGCATTTGCAAAGAGAACCACTTCAGCTAAGTGCAGTTCCTGAACTACCTTGGTCAATCGTTGCAAATGATATCTTTGAGTGGAATCAACACTATTTGGTTTTGGTAAACTCTTATTCAAATTGGTTTGAGATTGATCTACTACCTAACCTAACATCCACTGCTGTTATTACTAAGTTGAAACATCATTTCTCAGTTCATGGTAGTCCACACAAAGTTTTTTCTGACAATGATACTCAATTTACTAGCCAGTTATTTCAGAAATTTTCAAAAGAATGGGACTTTGTACATGTCACTAGTAGTCCTGAATATCTGAACATGCAGTGCAGAATGAAAAGCAATTATCTGAAAGGTCAAAGCGTGACAATACCAATCTGTTCTTGAATTTACTTAATCTCAGAAACATATACCATACCAATATTCTTGGCTCACCTGCTCAAAGACTACTTTACAGTCAAACTAGAACTACGCTACCCATTACTTCTAGTTTATTGAAGCCTAAACCTAAGAACAATAAAACCCTCAAGGCTCAATTGTTTAAGAAGAGTAATATCCAGAAATCTAGTTATGACTGATCAAGCAAATTACTTCATCAGTTGAGGGAAGGGAGAGACGGTACAAATCCAGACAACAAAAGGACATATTACAGGCATCTGTGCGGAACCAAGACCCTACCTGATACACTCCGAAGGTGTGGAATATAGGAGGAATCTTAGACATATTCTTCCTGCACCAGAATCATCATCACCATCACAACATTGTTTCTGTGATGCAGACTTCAAATCTAAGAGTGAATCAGACACTGTTCCCATACCAGGATGTGTACAAAATTCTGATTCCTTTCCAGAAAATGTTCCAAACATTCCACAGGTCAAACATTTTGCAGAGACAGATCCAGTTGCTAAACTTAATTCCCAGTTTTATGTTACATGATATGGATAAGTATCAACACCTAGTGTGAAATACGCAGCAACGTGGACTTGATTTTATATATATATATATATATATATATATATATGTGTGTGTGTGTGTGTGTGTGTGTGTGTGTGTGTGTGTGTGTGTGTGTGTGTGTGTGTGAACTTAGCATTGTATAATGCATGACAAAGAATTACCTGTGATTTCTGCATGCCTAATAGACTCATAGCATTGTATAATCTACTTCTCAAAGAGGGAAGATGCAGATCAGAGTGCAAGTGATGCGTACTGTATCTTTAAGAAGCATGTCAAGGCTGTACGTGCACATATAAATTCCAGACACGTGCAATCCCTAGTGCCATTTTGTAAGATCAGTCACAGTGACAGCATGCATGATCGCAGTTGTTAGCTTGTATATAAGTTACTCAAGTTAAAGTCAGTAATCTTCTATAGCGATGTGTCTGTATAAAATAAAGCTACTTGAACAGAACCCACGAAGACTCTTCTATTGTGTCCAGAATGGGAGAGTGACAGTATCCCATCAGTTCAGTTTGTAGCTTGCTTTATTTTGGCACTTAAGAACTTACTTGTTTGAGACATCTGTTTTGACTGGCACACTGAAAAATCCAGTGTCAAATCAGGGCCAGTGTTAGCATTTTGGGGTCCCCTAGCAAATGTCAAGTTGGAGGCCCCCTAGGCACTTTCAGTCTAAGTATCACCCTGTCACTACCACCCCTCCTAAGCAACCTTTTATTTCGTACTGCAGACTTTTAGGATAAGTACACACAGACTGACCTGTAGCCACAATGCTCTTACATTACAACAGGGCTGTATACCACACTATGTCGGCCCATCTTACAAAGGGACATTCACAGTTACTTGCATTTAGTTAGAACAATGATACATTACAACAGCTCTGTGTACAGGGCTGGACTTAGGTGAAATGGTGCCCTAGGCACTGCTTAATATTTCAGCCCCTCCTCCCACGCACACATCCTCAAGTGCTCCCTTCTATTTCTCCCCCATCCTGGGCTCCCCATACTATGCACATTACTTTTTTCTTCCTTTTCTCAAATTTTGCCTTACTCTTCAACTTTTCCAAGAAGCCATAACTTCCTGTATGATCTGATGTGCATTTTAAAGTTTTGTTTTCTTTTCACAGAACCTTTTGTTGCCTGCCTCCCTGACCCCCCCCCCCCCCAAAAAAAAAGACTTCCACTGCCTATGCGTCCCTCTGGTGGTAGACTGTAATGAAAGCAATGGCTCAAATTGCCACAGTTGCGCATTTCAAATGACTGCTGACATAGATATAAATAGCATGCCTTCTTATTCCTCCCCCCGTAACCCCTAAGGCAGCTATTTGTATACGTACCTAATGTGGTATTGTGAGGAAAGGGGGAAAATAATGATTACAGTAATGTATTCTACTTTGCTGCTAGACAGTACACTGCCCCTACACAAGCTATAGTAACCTTCTTTGTACACCTCTGAGGCCCTTAAGAAAAGTAGAAAGAAACAATGACCACACTGTCCCCAGTCCAAACACAAGTTTGTACAGTCTGGGGAGTGGAGGCTACTAGACTTCTAGAAGATGCAACTGTCTGAATGTTTTGTGATATATTCTATGCTTTACTTTTAAAATGTAATTACTTGTTAGCTTCATTTTATCAATACCCAGAAGAATAATGGATGTGTTTTGGCATTATTGGGTGTGTACATAGATAAAAAATCTGTGATGTCTTTTATATATATATATATATATATATATATATATATATATATATATATATATATAGATATAGATATAGATATATATATATATATATATACAGAGAGAGAGAGAGAGCAATACTAGTTTTGTACTTATTTCAGCAAATAGCAATACAGTGTGCAACACTCGTACTGCCACACCATATCAGTGTCTGCTGTTCAGCATTACCAGATAGCAGCAGGGTTAAATAATTTTTATTTTCCTCCTTGTGGAGTAATGCATAACTGTCACTTTCCCTGATTTCAATGGCCTTTCCTGATTTTGCCTCATAATTTTTTCCTGTCCCTTATAAAAAAAGTTTTATTTGTTAGCAAATCACTTGGGATTACAGGCAGTCAATAAATCCAGAGTGTTATGCTTATTATCCAAAAATGCATGTTGATGCAAAAGGTGTTATTCTATTAACTTTTTAACCGAATTAGAAGATTAAAAACATGTTTCAAATTTTGAGTCTTTATTCCGCTTTTATTGTTGGCATTGCACAAAATTCTTCAGCAAAAAAGTTGAGAGCTCTAGTATTTACTTTTCTGACAGTATTTATAAAACTCCCTGAAAGAGAAAAAACATCCCACATTGAGATCAGTCACTCTGGGCTGCTGTTCCCTCTAGTGCTTACCTTGCTTATGTTCATTATCAGCTTTAATCTAACAGGGTCATATTACGGGTCTATATTATATATTCGAAGTTTCAAAACTTCGAACCTCGCATGTTCGACAACATATGAGTGAAGTTTGAAACATCGAAAATATATTAAAAAATTTAAAAAAAAAAACTTACTTCAATGCTCTGAGCAGGGGAGCAAGCCCCCCTGCACCCCCCACACCCCCGTTACTTAAATATACCAGCTCCAAGATTGCACTTCAGTACAGAAAAGGGAAATTTTCCCATTCTGCACCATACGGAGCTGTTCCTTTTCACCTTCAAACTTTTTAAAGTTCGATCATATGGTGTCGACCATATGACATTCGAACTTTAAAAAGTTTGTGTAATTAATAGGGACTCCATATTACAACCCTATTCAGGTTAAAGAGCATAATCAGGAAATTAGTACATTTTCCCCTCATTTTTCCACAACGAACAGCAGCTTTCTTGGGGTCCCCACACAGTCAGGGAGGATTAAGGGGGGCCCCTGCAGCCACAGGTATTACAGGTACCTAAAACTGACTATTTTGTTATTTTTAGTGAAGAATGACCACTGTGCCTGGGGCACTATGTCAGTGATAAAACATCTAATGGAACTGTGAAGCCTGTTACTGTAACCAGAAATATCTTTCAATTTTAAAGGAGAATTCTAAGAGTTATTACCACTCCTTTGGTTTATTAAGTATATATAATTGCTGTACTAGTTTTTATTGGTTCAATAGACTTGTTACAAAATATGAAGATAAGATAACTTGTTGTAGTTGGGGGCCCCCCTGGAACAGGGGGCCCTCAGCGACAGCAGGGTTTGCTAGTGCTTAAAGCCGGCTATGCTTCAAACTCCTTGACTCTCTGGGATTCTTTCCTGTATAACACCAATTACACTTCCCTAAGACTCACATCAGAATGAATCAGTGTACATGGAGTTGTCTCTTTGGTATGTAACCAATCTGCACATTATATTCTGTGCCATTTTTACCCTATTTGCAATAAGTACATCAAAAATACAGAAAAGCACAAACAAACAAGAGGAAAAATGAACTTATCAGCAAACATTATAACCCAACACACTCTGCCTCCCTTAAATTTTATGGTAATCTCAGGGATAGGCCATAGTTCACAGTCCACTTCAGCATACCCTGCTAATTTAAAAAGCCACACTCCTCATTTGTTTCTAATGGCATGCTGTTGATAGTGTCTCTGTGCTTTTGGGAATGCTCCCTCATGTCAATCATCATTTCAGATATTCTTTTCCAAAGCAATGGAAAATGTTTCATAGGAGGCCTTTCAGTTATCATTTTTTTCCTGCTATCACCTGTTCTGAGAAGGTGGTTGTTATCTTTGACAACTCCCCTTTTAAGTGCTTTCAATCTTCCAGTGCCTGAGATTTTGTCCTTGAAGATTGGTGCACTGCACTAGTATTGTCATTACATAAGAGTAGCCCTACCACTGACTGTAGGAATTACAGACTCAAAAGCATAGCCATGGAACATATTATAACTCACCTCATGAACTAGGATATACTGAAAATATTATAAGGCTTGATCCCCAGCAGTTTGGTTTTGTCAAGGGAAAATCCTGCTTAATGAATCTGGTTAATGTCAATAATAGTATTCCACAGACTACTGACAGTGGTCATGCTGTTTGCATGGCATATTTTGACCTGGCTATAGCATATGACCCTGTGCTTTTTGTGGGTGTCATTTTTTTCCATTCCTAATGCTTCCTTATGATGATAGCTTAGGTTATATGTATTGGATCCGTTTTCCAAAAAATGCACTATATGTCTACAGGAACATTTTTATGGAGAAGCTAGTGACAAGAGGGTATATTTTAGCCTATTCATTTAAGTCCCTGGTCCACATGCACAATAGATTTGGTTAATGACATCAGGTTAAATACCCAAGCATTATTTCTTAGATATAGGCTCATATGAAGAGAGGCAAAAGCTGATAATGTCTCACTCGCATGTGTTCTACTGTTAAAACAGATGTCCACTGGGGCATTCAGCCCATGTATGCAAAATGGATGTATATGTTTAAAAATAAAATAGTGATGTAAATTTGGGGGTTCTATATTTTGTTTAAAGGAAAAAATAAAAATACGAAGCTGAACTAACACAGCTAGAGATAAAATTCACTTTATTAATACACAAAGAAATGGGAGTAAGTGCTTTCACGATCTATCTGATTGCTTCATCAGACTGCAATTACAAAAACATCATCCTATTTAAATATTTAAACAACCAATCAGCCTTCCCATGTAATTAAATTACATTCAAAATAGAGTCTAATTAATTCAGCAGGATACCTAAAAACCTAAATAAATGATTAATTCTCTCTAAAACACTGACCATGCTATAAAAATGGTAAACTGTACATATATATTAAATGTATGCGGCAAATAATGTGTCATAAAAATACATCTACCTAAAAAATGTATAAAAGATTATTAGTAGTGGGGGCATGTCTATCAGTAACAAACATATCTTATATCTAATGTAAAACTTCATCACAGAAATAAGATGTTTAAATTCATACATATATAGAAAAGAAAACTCAATGCCGGAGTGCTCATGCTTTAAGAAAGGGTTTCAATGAGACTGCCTCATTGATCCCAGCGGGTCTATCAGCTTTAAGTTGCAGAATCCACTTCTCTTCTGTTGCTTCCATTCCATTTTTTATGTCCCCCCTCCCTAATTCCTTCTTCTATCACTTCTAACACGAAGAGTTTAAATACATGTTGTGCCCCTTCTGCTCCCACATGTTTAGCTAAAGCACTAATGTCCTTTTTATTGCTAATGTGTCTGATATGTTCTAGGATATGTTCTTTCAACGTTCTATTCATTTTACCTATATAAAAACCATACAGTTCTCACAGAAACTGAAATAAACCATGTTCTTGGTCTTACAGTCTGCATAAAACTCAGTCTATTTTAAAACTGAGTTGTGGATGTAGAAAAGTGGTTCCTGTAAAAATATATTTACAGGCTGTGCAATTCCTGCATGTATATGTCCCTAGCCTATGTGATAAGTTCTTTGGCCTGGATATTTGTGATTTATAGCACAATTGCCTTTTCAGTGATCTTTTATTTTTGAATGAAAAATGAGGTATAGCATCAATTACCTCTTCTAATTCATCAATAGCTGTAAGGGTATTCCAATTCGTTTTAAAAATATCACAAAACACATTAACATCACTGGTAAAATAAATGGGGAATCTAAGTTTTTCATTAGTGTGATTTTGTATCCTAACATCTTGTATAGCTTGTTCTGAAAAGTACGGTTTGCCTTTTCCTTCCCGTTCTATATCCACATCTCTAATACAGGCATCTACCTCTAGTTTACTGTATCCCCTACTAAGGAATTCTTCCCTAAGTAATTATCATTCCTATGGAGTCTCATAAGCCTGAGAAACTGTCCTTTCATAACATTTCTACTGATGTGCCTAGGGTGCATGCTATTTTTATGTAATAGAGAATTCTTCCTACTGGGTTTCTTGCAAAGGCTAGTTTCTAGCTTTCCTAGCTCACATCTTTTAACCAACACATCTAAAAAACTCTACCTGTTCCCATGAATATCTACAAAGAAATCTCAAGAAAAGATGTAGTTTTATGCAGATATTCTAAAAACCTTTTGAGCATTTGTGTTGAGCCTCCCAAAGAAAAAACACGTCAACTACAAAACGTGCGTACCACAGTACATATTTATTAAACTTTACCTCGTATTAAAAACATGCTCTCCCATTGTGCCAGTGCTAGGTTGGCATAGCTATTGGCACAAGCTGTGCCTATAGCTATGTCAATCTTCTGCAGATAAAATTTTTCTTTAAATGTAAAGACATTATTTTCTAAGATAATCTCTAGCAGGCTACATAGTAGATTTACTTTTTCATTCGTAAACAGTTGTTTTATATTCAACAGACTTCTTATATTTTCAATGGCCCATTGATTCAGGATCACCGTAAAAAGAGATGTTATATCTAGGGCAACCAATAAAAAGTCCCCATTTAATGTCACTGCTTTACTATGCAATTCCTGTAAGAAGGACTTGGTGTCTTTTAGAACTGTTTCACAGGTCTCTAGTACTGGATGTAAATTCTTTTCAACAAAAATCGATAATGATTCAGTTGCCCAACCTTTACTAGAGACATTGGGTCTCATTGGTGGGCATTGTGCATTTTTATATATTTTGGGGAACCCGTACATAACAGGAATAAGTGGGTGTTCTATATTAAAATACTTAAACAGATCTTTGGATATAATATGTAAAGAACAAAAAGTAAAAGACTCCTTCCACTAAAAGTACTGCCAAAAAATCCAAATAATAAATCCAAAAGTGAGGCAAGTACTACCACGCTGTGTATGAAGCAACTTCACTTTATTAAAACAATAAAAGCAGTATCATAAGCGCTTTCCGGTAAATCCCTTCATCAGATGATGAAACACTAGTAAAAACATAGTATCTAATATAGTACAACACAACCAATGAAAATCAATAGTTTACCCTCCTTTTTGCTAGAGCTGGTTTTAAAGGGACAAAATCATTTAATACTGGGGCTTTATCAGCTCCCAGTCTAAGAATCCATTGCATCTCTTTGTATTCAGTTTCATTATACAAGTGACCCATTCTTTGACTTCTATTTACAGCACATAACTGCTGCTGTGCAACTCGAGTTCATTACTCCTTTTCAGCTGTTCAACCCTGACCTAATATTCTGAAAGTACCAGCCCACATCTGAAGAAGTGTTGGAAACGAAAATGCAAACTGTGGATATGTTTATGTGCTTGTTGTTTTATTCATGCAAGTTTGCAGTGCCTATTGTGTTCATTAAAGTACCTCACCCACATTTTGATCTGTGGCTTTATTGTTTCATCGTGAATTGGTACCTATTTTCTATTTTCCATTTACAACACATATAACCATGAAGGCAAATACATGATCACTATGCAATTCTATATGCTTGTACAGTGCATTGTGTTCTTTTCTTAACCTTATATCTGATAGATGCTTAAAATTCTATCTTTAAGTCTGCAATTTGTTTTTCCTACATGATATGCAGTACACTGTTGACAGTTCGCAATATAGACATTTTGCGTGTTACAGTCAGCATACATATTCAAAAAGTAATTCTTGTTGGTCCAGGAGTGTATAAAACAGTTCCCTTGTAGAATGTGCTTACAGGTTTTACAAAGTAGGCATGGATAAATTCCCTTCTTCTTAATGCCTGAATTTTTAAAATGCACAGGTTCTTAACACAAAATATCTTTCAAATTTTTACTTCTTTTAAAAATAAATCTAGGTTGTGTCACTAGAACTCTAGTTACATTCTCACCTGTTAAAATAATTCTCCATTTGTCTCTAATTATATTACATATACCACCTATATCATTACTGTATGTTAAACTTATTTTCAAATCTTCATTAGCTTTTTGGACCTGTGCATCTACCTTATTAGGCCATTTTTACCTCTGTGTAACCATGGTTTTGCACTTTGCTTTCTATAGACTGCTGTTGTCCATTTCCTTTTTTAATAAATTTTTACTATAACCTCATGCTTGAAAATTATTCTTTAATGAGTCCAATTCCTGTATAAAGGAATTTTCATTCATGCAAAGTCTGGATATTCTACAGACTTGTCCCTTGCCTATGTGTTGGAATACATGTCTAGGGTGCATCCTATCAAATCTAAGCATGATGTTGGTCCAACAAGGCTTGCTATATAGTGAGGTCTCTACCTCCCAATTTTCTGTCTTAATAATACTAACATCCAGGTATTCAATAACTGAACTAGAATAATTCAATGGAAATCTGAAGAAGCTGGTAGTAGACTCTAGATACTTAACAGAGGATGTTAATTCTGATGTGGTGTCCCCCCCTCATAAAATAAAACATCGTCCACAAATCTATTGTAAAAGAGAAGTTTGTCTTTCCAATCATGTGCTGCCTCAAATATCACCATATCTTCCCAGTATTCCAGGACTAGGTTAGCATATATGTTTGCACAAGGCGTACCCATAGCTATACCTTGTCTCTGGCAATAATACTTTGTTTGACAAAGAAAAACATTGTTCTCTAATGCTAGCCTTAATAAGGAACATAACCGTATATTTCATCTGTATGTATATTCACCTTTTTGTTCAGTATTTTTTCTATGGCAGTAATACCATACTGATTTTCTATGACAGTGAACAAATTCTTTACATCTAAAATAACAAACATATAGGAAATGTCACTGTTCTCTTGTAAATTAACAGCCAATGATTCCAGAAATGTAGCAGTATCTTTGAAAATTCTAGGGAAGGTTTTGTAACATTGGTCTAAGAGTGCATTCTAACCAGATAGTTACCCAGCCCCTACCCGATACTATAGGTCTCATGGGTGGTGTTTGGGATCCTTATGAATTTTTGGTAAGTCTTTAAAAACTGGGATAGTAGCATGTTGTATATATAAAAATGTCAGCAGCTCATGGTATATCAAACCAGTTGTTTCCATGTTAAATAAAGATTTGTGCACTTTTTGTATATAGGAATTCACCATTAGTGGTGACAGCTGAAGAAAAGTCAGTCTGCCAGCTAGCAACAGATCTATTTGTGTGCTATAAAACTCCTTGCTAAGTACAACAGCAGCACCGCCCTTATCATCAGATTGTATAACTATGTTGGTATTATTCTTTAGCTCTTGTAGTGCATTTCTATGTGGTTGGTCTAAGGTGAAATATATAGATCTATGTGTATTGTGTAGATACTGTTCAAATTAACGTTCACATGATTTAACAAACAACAATAGTGTATAGGTAGTACATTTTTTAAAGTAAAGGGTATCACTGATGTCTCTGATGTCCCCTTTAAAAACTCGGAAAAAGGGTTATCTGGTTACTAGAAGTTGCATTTTCTGCTGTTTTATTTGGCTGCACAGTTTTATCATGGACTCTCACTGTTGAGCTCTGCTGTATCATGGGAATGGACGAGGTCTGTATTTCAGTCAGGCTTGGAGGTATAACCACTCCCTCTTCTGCTGCTGCATCACTCATTAGTCGCTGGGTGCCATCAATCTCGATAGATAAATGCTAAATGAAACCCAGTAGGAAGAATTCTCTATTACATAAAAATAGCATGCACCCCAGGCACATCAGTAGAAATGTTATGAAAGGACAGTTTCTCAGGCTTATGAGACTCCATAGTAATGATAATTACTTAGGGAAGAATTCCTTAGTAGGGGATACTGTAAACTGGAGCTAGATGCCTGTATTAGAGATGTGTATATAGAACGGGAAGGAAAAGGCAAACCATACTTTTCAGAACAGGCTATACAAGATGTTAGGATACAAAATCACACTAATGAAAAACTTAGATTCCCCATTTCTTTTACCAGTGATGTTAATGTGTTTTGTGTTATTTTTAAAAAGAACTGGAATATCCTTATGGCTATTGATGAATTACAAGAGGTAATTGATGCTATACCTCATTTTGCATTCAAAAATAAAAAATCACTGAAAAGGCAATTGTACTATAAATCACAAATATCCAGGCCAAAGAACTTATCACATAGGCTAGGAATGTATACATGCAGGAATTGCACAGCCTGTAAATATATTTTTACAGGAACCACTTTTGTACATCCACAACTGAATTTTAAAATAGAGACTGAGTTTTATGCAGACTGCAGGACCAATAACATGGTTTATTTCAGTTTCTGTGAGAACTGTGTGGTTTCTATATAGGTAAAATGAATAGAATGTTGAAAGAACATATCCTAGAACATATCAGAGACATTGGGAATAAAAAGGACATTAGTGCTTTAGCTAAACATGTGGGAGCAGAAGGGGCACAACGTGTATTTAAACTCTTTGTGTTAGAAGTGATAGAAAAAGGAATTAGGGAGGGGGGACATAAAAAATGGAACGGAAGCAGCAGAACAGAAGTGGATTCTGCAACTTAAAGGTGATAGACCAGTTGGGATCAATGAGGCAGTCTCATTGAAACCCTTTCTTAAAGCACGAGCACTCCGGCATTGAGTTTTCTTTTCCTATATATGTATGAATTTAAGCATCTTATTTCTGTGATGAAGTTTTACATTAGATATAAGATATGTTTATTACTGATAGACATGCCCCCATTACTAATAATCTTTTATACATTTTTTTAGGTAGATGTATTTTATGAGACATTATTTGCCACGTACATTTAATATATATGTACAGTTTACCATTTTTATAGCATGAACAGTGTTTGAGAGAATTAATCATTTATTTAGGTTTTTAGGTATCCTGCTGAATTAATTAGACTCTATTTTGAATGTAATTTAATTAAATCGGAAGGCTGATTGGTTGTTTAAATATTTAAATAGGATGATGTTTTTTCTAATTGTAGTCTGATGAATCAATCAGATAGATCATGAAAGTGCTTACTCCCTTTTCTTTGTGTGTTAATAAAGTGAATTTTACCTCTAGCCATGGTAGTTTGGCTTTGTATTTTTATTTTTTCCTTTGAAGTATATATGTTACCGCCAAATTTTTTTATCCGGTTACCTGTTTTGTTTCTCTGACCTGTCTATATTTTCTTTACAGGAAATACATTTCACAAGTAAAGAAGATTAAAGAAATTAGCACATGGATTAAATATTTCTTAGTACATAATAGTGTTCAATGTGCTGGTGGGTCTATATTGCTTCATCGAAGTTTCAAAACTTTGAAACTGATATGGTTGGCACCATATCACTGAAGTTTTGAAACATTGAATGTTTTAATGGAAATCTCCGTAAGGGAAGATTTCCCTTTACTGAACTGTAGTGCGATCTCGGAGTTGGCATATTTAAGTAGAGGGGGTGTGGGGGGCTTTACTCCCCTACTTGAAATGTTTAGGTAAGTTACTTTGTTGTTTTTCGTTTTTTTTTTTTTACATATTCAAAGTTTCAAAACATTGATGATTATGGTTGTGATCATATCAGATTCGATGTTTTGAAGCTCCGCTTATATGATATAGATGCATGCTGGTGGGGTAGTTATTGTTTGTAAGAACATGCAGAATATATTTCAAGATATGTATGTACACCTACAGGTTCAATACCATTAGTATATTTTCTAAAAGAAAGTAAGAAAAATAGTTGTAAGCACTTCATACACACCATTTAAATGTGTTATGAACACTTTCTTGATGCTGTAGGTTCAAGCCTGCACCTGCTTCATTGTATTACAGAAATTATTGCTGCAGACTGTTTTGCAACCATTTCGTCTGTGAAGGGTAGTTCAGATCTTAAGGAGTTCTTTTTCATTAGTTATACATGATGAACTAGTAAAACATCTCATGGTAAAAACAGGATTCAATAGGTCTGTGGCATTTAATGAATCCCGGTTTTTAAAGTTTTTCTTATCGGTCACACTTTTGTCATGTCATCTTGACTTGACTTTTTTTTACAGATTTTAGGCAAATGTGTGCAGTAATAACTTTTGCTATAGACAGGTGATAGAATTTTAAAAATGGGGAAAAAAATATTAACCACGGTAGAAATATAAAGGAAGTTCTGTTCTCAATGTTTATCTAATCAAGGCATGATTCTACATTTAAATACAGTACTTGTTGAAATTTTGGGAAAAATAAGTAAAGTCTTTCTTTAAATATGAAGTGGGACACCATGAAAACTTATCTGTTCAGCATTAGGCATGTGCAGAATCAAAAATCAATCACATATTTTACTAAACTAAGTCTAGCAGAGAAAAGATTAGATGAGGTACAGAATGCGATAACTATTAATAATGTCAAATATCTGCTTTTATGGAAACAAAAATTAATCCGAGAAAGGAAAAACACAACAAAGATAGCAGTATAACTGTAAAAGTTTAAAATTTAAGAAGCAGAGATTTATGAGTTATGATAAGATAGGCAAAATGACAGCTGGTGCATGCAGGAAAGGCCAGAAAAAGAAATATAATTTTAGAATTAAGGAGGCCAAACGTGGTAGCTGTGTATCAGCTCTCTGAGTAGGTCATGGATTATTTTAAAATGATTTATAACTGTGACAGATATTAGAGATACTGTATATAATGAGATGGTTAAATGATATGCTGCCAAAATTCAGTAGTATTACAAGAGCTATAATTGTTGAAGAAAGGTAAAATACTTGGATGGGTTTCATTTCCAATATGGTTTTCAAACATTTTTAGACAACCTTGGGTCAAAATCATATGTCAAACTGTCTTCCAGTAAGAGTTCTATCCCAACAGACAAATGGCTCATGCTAATACAATATTGCAAGTGATACTTCCTTTTTACAAAATAATCTTTCCACATTTAAAAATGGAAGACATTTCCTATGATGCTTGCAAAACTTTCAATATGCTTAGTAAAAAGTTTACGATAAATGTGCCAAGATATTCTGATATAATTTATTTTATTTTATTTATTTATTTTATTTTACATTTGTTGACCAGGCCAGTCTGACTGGATATATGTTCATTTTCAGTAGAGGTCCGGGGAGAAAAGCTCCACATAAAAGCAAATAGTTGCTACTATAGATACAGTACACTTTTCAGACAATACAGCTGTTTACATAGCAACATAGTAATCATGAGCGATAACATTTTTTTAAAAGACCAAACAATAATAGAAGAAAAAAAATTATTTAGAAGGGAGTGAGACCTTCCTAAAGTCCAAGTTGGATATACATAACAGAAGAAAAAAAAAATCATAGATGGGTTCATAAATGTGACTGAAGAAAAATACATGTATATGTATAATATGTGTGTGTGTGTGTGTGTGTGTGTGTGTGTGTGTGTGTATATATATATATATATATGGGTCTATATGACTTGGTTGACAGTTCATTTGATTGACACTCATTTGGTCGACAGTTCAGTTGGTCGACAAGCAGATTTGCCCCCTTCCCCAATGTTGTGCAACCCTGGAGTTGATATATATAGTTAGGGGGGGTGTGCGGGGCACATCCCCTCACATTGGGGGTTGTGGGGGGCAAAGCCCCCCACCTAAAATGCCTGTCGACCAAATGAACTGTCGACCAAATGAGTGTCAATCAAATGAACTGTCGACCAAGTCATATAGACCCATATATATATATATATATATATATATATATATATATATATATATATATATATATGCCAAAATAAGAGTAAACAGCAGCTTAACTGAAACATGTACATTGAATAATGGGCTGTAACATGGGGATCCACTGCTTTGAAATGAAATTTACAGGTCTAGTGAGAGATCAAATATTTTGTTTTTCTGAAATAGCTTATACATATGATCTCTTGTTAGTTTCAATATATGTACAACTGAATTTGAGGTTATTTTTAAAAATGTTAAACGAGACCTCACATGAAATGGGATATAATGTTAATTTCTCTAAGTTAATGTGAAGGCTGCCAGCCCAGCTAGCTAAAATTTTGTAAATAATTCTATGTCATTTGTGAATAGTTATATGATTTGTATACTTATCTTACAAATGTAAGAATGTTATATGTAGTGCAGAAGTGTGTGTTGAACTGTATGTTCTCTACTGAGCTTCAAGAATGTAACCACAGTGACCCTGCTGGAAAAGAGCAAAAATGTGTATAAACTACATGCCTAAACAAATGTATGTTTTGATGGTAAAGGCTGGAACATACAGAGTTAACTGGCAAACCCTCAAGAAAAGCAAAGAGTTTTATGATGCTATTTATCTCAGCTAGGAGACAGAATTTCTACAACTAGAAGTTCTTTCTATTGTCTGGAAAGAGAAATAATTACAGGTTTCAAATGTAAAGGTACTTAACTGTTTTATGACTTCCAGTTCTAGGCAAACTTCTGAGAGATAAGCGTTTTTCACACAGAGGTGCTAACATTTTAAGCTTCTGTTTGCCTGGGAACTGAAGGCACAGGTGACAAAGAATGATGTAATCTGAGATAACCCAGCAGTAATGTTTGATAGTAATTTAAGAACTATCACAGAGAGTGAGTCTGGGCATTTTGTATTTGTCTTCGGACCTAGAAACATTCACCCAGCACTTCTATCTGCATGTTGCTCTGTAAGTAAGACTTAGAGCATGCATTTCTCTTACAGATAGATAGGAATATAGTAAGTTTAGTTTAGATGGTTTCTGTATTTATGTGAGAATGTCTTGCAATGTTGTTTTAAAATATTTCCTGTGATTCTGAACTCTGTTGTCACTGTATTGAGTTATTGAGCATTGTCTTGTACTTTTGTTATTTATTATTATAAGTATATTTAAACCATTTAATTGTGGCTGGTTTGTTTAGAGGTATTTATGCTCTTAGAGTACTTGCATATGTATTTGGTGACACTGTATAGGCCACTCCTAAATAGCCTTAAAAGTCTTGGACACACTTACCATTTGGATAATAGTAACATTACACAGTAGAATTTGTCACCCTTTGGGAAGGGTCTTATTGTGGTTGGTGGCAGCTGATACTATGTTATAGTCTGGGCAGAAGGGGGCATAGCTAGTTAACCTGTGCCAGCCTTCCCCAGGAGTGTCTGTTTGTTTGTATATAAATCAAATCTCTAAGTGTGTCTGTGTCAGTTACTTAGGCAGGGACACGAAGCACTGATTGGACAGAGATGGTGCTGGAAGTTTTGGCTTGACCACTCGGCTGAGATCTTAACCCTATAGCTGTGCCAGTTGGGAGTCTTATTGGGGATCTGGAGAAAGAGGGAGAAACCAGCCCCAGACTGACTGTGATCTCTGTGTGCTCTTAGGGGAAATTGTACTTTACTGTGTGTGTACTTGTCATTCTCCCAATGTGCACGTCCCTCACTGGTGCTAGTGGTGAGGATTGAGGCTCCTTGATTACTGGGCCAGTGCAGGAGTGTCATAGTTAAGTTGATCATTGATTAGTAATAGAGACAGAAGTTGTGATGCAGAGCAGATTCTAGTAGTTCAAGAATTTACATATTTAGGTGTAAAATGTAGATTCCCTATATGTCTAATTGTTTACATGAATTACCAGCTTTGGTTGGGGAAAATTAAAGATAGTGTAAGCAGATTGTCTCTAATATAATTATTTATGTTAGTTAGTATAACTGCATTAAATATGTGTCAATTGCCTGTTATAAATGTATTTGCATCAGACCTGATCACACCACCCACTTTAAGCTGGCGGGAAAGCTGTAAGAAGAATTTTCTTTGTTTCTTTGGAAAAGTGGTTCACTGAGAGTGCCATCAGACGATGGCAGTACAACCTATAGATCTGGTATGCCATATCTGGAAGGCTACATTAAAGCTAATGTTTTTAAGTCATTACTAAAATGAAAACTTGTTTTCCCTGGTCTGTAGGTTATTTATTGTGTTTACAAGTAGGAAGGACATGGCGAAAGAATGGGGCTTTAGAAAAATGATCCTACCTTTCATATAGTTCCAGTTTTGGCTTTTTGGTTCTGGAAGAGTGATAGGTTCATTTGTTCACAGGTAAGTACTAGGCAGCTGCTCTTGCAGGCAATTTTAAGTCTAGCCAATTTCCCTTTTTGTGCTCCAGTTAGCCTTACCCATCCCATAGTTGATAATTATATATTACCCTAATGAGAATAATAACTGGGATCATACCATAGATAATTTGAGGGGACCTATACATAGGATAAAGCATTTAGAATCTGTCTCTGTCCTTTAGTAGTATAGAGGGCAGTCTTGGAGTAGCTTTTCTGTTTCCCATCCATAGATCCTAGTTGTGCTTGAATATGGACAGGGATGAACTTTGTTTTATATAGGTGGAGAGTCTGTTCCAGAGCAGAACTATCCTCCGAGAGATATACCTGTCCCTCCAAGCTGTTCTGTTGATGTTGTAGAAGAGGTTTAGATCCCTACATCGAGTATTTCTTATGCCATTTGACTTGCTTATGTGTAGTAAATCCATCGGTATTGGGCTGGAGGATGCCTTGTATGGCAGACCCAGGTCACCTCTTAGCAGTCTGTATGATACCAAATGCAGTGACAGGCATACCTATACGTATCTTGATAAGGCCTGGTAGGAACCAGGAGAAAGCGCTTGAGATATTCGATGTTTTTTGGGTTTTAAAGGTTATTAAAAGACTTCAAACTACAGTTTGCTGCAGCCTGTCATTTCTCTGCTGTGGACTTTGCTGTTGGTGTTTATAATTTTGAGTTACTGAATTTCGAGCATTCAGTAATTTGATATTATGAAGGGGAACCGTCTGGATATATACTTAGTGACTGGCCTAATGAGGGCTGAGTAGAGGGGAGAATGACATCCCTAGATCTAGACACAATCCCTTTGCTTATTAGCTGCAGTGGCGGCTGGTGACTTCAAATCAATGGGGAGCTGCAGGAGACAGTGGAATGGGTGTGGCCAATGGGGATGGGTGTGCCCAACTTGAAAGGGTGGGGCTATGGTGGAGTTGGATCAATGCTGGCCATGCTTACCAATTTACATGAAATAAATGCTCAGTCACTATGGCGTATGCTGAATACTCTACACATCACATTGTTACAAGTTGTCATTGTGTCTTTCGGCTTTTCCCGGTTAGGGGTCGCCACAGTGGAACTCCAGTCTGCTAATGATTGGTAGTTGATTTTTACGTGCCAAGCTACCAGCCCTGATGCACAACCTTCAACGAAGGTACGCCCATTCACGCATGTCTCCACGCAGAAGACGCTCTAGCTGAGAATCGAACTGGACAGCGTCTTACTGTGAGGCGACAACGCTACCGCAGCACCACCACTGCAGATAGCACATTGTTACAAGTATATACACTAATTTTGAAAACAACTGTCACATCCTTTATTACAAATACTGTCATATGCATTTCAATACCTAAGGTTTACATGTTATCTAGTTACGTAAATATTCTCTGCATGGCAACAACATAAATGCTTTCAATGTTAATGGTTCTTTAACAGTATATTTATTAAAACTTACTTGCATTTTACAATCTCAGCCAAGTTTACCTGATGGTCATTAAAGCATTGCTACTTAAAACACAGAGCAACAACAGGCACTGCAACAACATGCATTTTCTGACTAATAAGAAGCATAAGTCAACAGCACAAAAATATGACAGAAAACCAAAACATTCTGCAAAATCAAGGACAGATGAAAAGCCACTGTACTTGTGTCTACCTTGGATGGGGGGATACTCTGCATACTTACACTGCATATCTGCTCCTTGCCTTGCTTGGACACATCCACAATCTCTACACTAGGGGGAGTAGGGTACAACAAGTATATCACAATCAAAAATGTCTCTGGCTGATGGTGATGGCCCCGACACATTTGGTCATACCTCTCAACCTCAGTGCAAGAAATCTGGACAAAGCCATAAATAAAAGTGGGACAAAGGCCCAAAAATAGGGACACTTTTTAAATATTGCTCTTACAAACTTAGAAAGCTGATAGAATAGTAGGTCTTGCTTTGCTTTAGTATGAATTTTCTGAAGGGTATGAAATCTGAACGTCTGTCATTATTTTCTAACTTCAATCTTTAATGATTTGCCACTTATTTTCCAGAAAACCACAATTTTATGAAAAACAGACCAAAAATATGACATCATACAAGTATACATGAGATGGCTTCACAAAGTGGGGAAATGTCCTTTGTGGCTTGTAGTCAAGACTGTTGCAATGGTACCTGGATAGTCTGCATTCTAAGAGGTGTGGCATGCAAAATAGGGGAGAATAACAAATCTGGTATTATTTGGGTGTTCCTGTCAATATGAGAGGAATTATTTGTCTCATGGAATCATGGAAATGGAAAAAGAGGGTGGATTAGAAGAAGAGGCTAAGGCTATCATAGACTACAGGCAGTACCAATTTCCTGTTTTCCAGGACTTCCACTAGGTCTTGCTAAAGCTGACAAAAAAAAAACCTCACCTCAAAAGGGTAAATGAGAATGGTCTGTATCGGTTCAAAATGAAACGTGGGCAATGACTAGTCCAGGAAGAGATACAGCATCTGAAACAGACACATCCCTGAGCCTCATGCCCCAGAAACTGCATAAGCCCAGTGGAAATTACAGCTGGCTACATGAAAGTCCATGACAGTAGCCATAATAAAATTGTTTTCTTGACACTCCTCCACCATTAAATTACCACCATGGCAATTTTCTGGAAAATGCTGTAATGTTTCAAAATAAATGCCCATAACCCTGGGCTTTTGACAATGACTTTTTCCAGCTTTCTCTCTGATTCATGATTTATGTATCTTGAGACCTCTCTTTTAGCCATCAGGCTACATTTTCCAAGCATCTAACTATGATATTAAAATCTGTCCAGTAGCATAGGATAACACATGAGGTAGCTAGGTCCAGTGTCAATGTCTCCACAGTAACATACAAAAATGGTACATGAACAATACCAATATGTATATCAGTGATAAAGCAAACATTCCTAATAGAAACAAAATCAACCACAATGAAAAACAGATCAGATTATCTAGTAAAGAAAAAAAGAATCTGCTACAGTTTTTTTACTGTTATTTTATAAGGAGAGGGCAGGAAGAGAAGGGAAGTGGAGAGGACAGGAGGGGACAGGCAGGGATGTAGATATGAAATACTGTAGTTCCAGAGCCAGAAAATAAAAACTGCTCATTTCTTCAGCACTGCTAATGCAGTAAACATTTCTGTTGGATTCATTTATGACTATTAAGAAATGTAATGCTGTAAGCAGTCACTAAATTTCAAGTGTCTTCTAAACTGTATCTTACAGTTCATACCTCTCTGTATCAGTCCCCTGATGTAAATCTCATGCTTGGTCCATAGACAAGTAGTGACATAGGGTGAGCTTTACACTTCTAATATCAACCAAACTCAACCCTATCTGTTTGAGGGCTGTCTCTTACCACTCACATCTCAGCAAGAATGATGGATATTAAGGGTTTCGATAGCACCACAAAACAAAACAAAATCGCCAGGACACTGACAACAATATTGCATGTATCAGTCTGGGCCACTGCTACCAGGAAGCAGCCTGATTTTCTTTTTTCCTAACAAATAGACATTATATAGTCAACAGACTAATGTCACAAGTACACCAGAATGACTGAGTGGACGCTCTTATATGCAAAATGATTATGCAGGACAATATGCTTACATTTAAATGGAGCTATGCATCCTGATCAAATGCTTCCACTAAACTTCTTGCATACACAACTTTTTCTTCTTTTTGATAACATGGCTTTCACTATAGTGCATCAGCTACCATTTAAGGGACAGGATTAACAAAATTATTTGACAGTCATCAGATGACATTTACTAACACAACTTGTACAAAACAAATTACGAGCAGTAAAAACTGCAAAAAGAGGAAATTTAACAGCATTAATAAAGTTAAGTGACATTCAAATATAAAACAAAACATAAATAAATAAATTTTAAAAAGTCAGCTTCACATATCTTTCAAAATATGACCACCCTTCAGCATGGGTGTGTCTCTTAGAAAATATTTTTGTATGCTTTCTTATCTGACAGTATCAAAAGTGAGCAACCTTCATTATGTTAATCAAGCAAAATGGTATTTACTAAATGTAATGCACTGTGGTAAGTGAGGCTACATACAAGACCATACAGAAGTCCTATATGCAAACTACAGGTAACTGGGTGACTATTCCTTCCCAGATCCTGTTTTTTCTGATGTTATGTTTTCCTGCTCTATCTCCAATGGAATTACTGGGAGCTCAAAGTTCAGGCAGTTACTGTTTTCACCCTTGCAGAGTGTTTTTGCTTTCCCCATGGCTGTACAACTGAGGAATTTGTATATTTTAATTAAAAAGTGTGTGGAGGAGTAAATTCCCATAATCAAAAGTGCAGGGCTACAAGTTTGGTGATTTTTTTCTAGATCCTTCTACATCAATATCAATGAAACTGCATTTATGCTGTAGAGAGAATTAAAAGCATGGACATGTGCATTATATATTGTAAACACATCCTTGGAAATTCTTATCAGTGGGATAAAAAGCAACCTAAATGCAAAGGTATTATTTGAGAATAAAATATTAAACACTGCTTTTCTCAATTAACGCCAGTGCATAATAGCAATACATCATGTATGGATTCAGGTTATGAAAAATTTGCTTGCAGTTGTCTTTTTTGTCACACAGGCTTCCGCAGTCTGTCCAAACCACACCAGCTGTGGGTAAAACTTACACCCAGACTTTATTATAAAGTAATCTAGCTACAGTATTTAAGAGCCTGTTATAGTATCTGCAAAAATAGTAGACAATTTACATAAAGTCATTGGGTACGTATCACTTCACCTAAAACTCATTTCACCTAAACTCATTTCACCAAGACCAAATCACCTAAAGGTCATTTCACCTAAAACTCATTTCACTGACAAGTAGCAATCTAAAGCAGTTCAATGGTATATGTCCTTTTCCCCACTGAAGTGTGATCCTGGTGTTAGTATATATATTAAGGGGGGGTGTGGGGGACTTTTACCAAATAATGTAAAACAAAACCAGACACCATAAAACCAAAGTAAGTGTGGGGCTATGCCCCCCCCCCCACACACCCCTAACTATATATACAAACACCAGGATTGCACTATAGTGGGAAAAAGGGCATACACCTTTGACTTGCCTTATTCTACTACTTGTCAGTGAATTGAGTTTTAGGTGAAATGAACTTTAGGTGATTTGGTTTCGGTGAAATGAGTTTAGGTGAAATGAGTTTTAGGTGAAGTGATATGTACCCAAAGTCATCATATACATTACATAAAGTTCTTCACATCTGCAAATTCATTACCATTCATTATTCTAATTCTACTTAACTTTTTTATCCTGACCTTCACTAACCTGCTATAATTTATCCCATTCCTTCCTTTCACTTGAAGTGCTCGCTTCTTTCTGTTTACTAATCCAACACCTCCCTCCAGGTCAAACAAGTTGATGCACTGCTCTGTTATCCAATTGAACTCCACAGTACTGCTGCTGACTGTTTCTTGCTCTCTTTTTCCCAGCACACAAAGTGAGAACCAATCAGTAGCCATCCAGCCATCCACATCACATGTGTGACTATGGACGTGACAGTCCGATCCCCTTCCTCTTTACTGCGGTTACAAACTGCATAGACGTCTGGGCATCTGTACACTGATGCCTTGTCTTCTTAACCTGGACTGGTTTTATAGCTGCCCAGATTTACAGAAACTATTTTTTTAAACCCGGAACTCACTGAGCACGCATGGGTGCAGTTTGAGTTCCAGGACTTTAACAGTGAGTCAGTTGGACTTTCAGGCATGCAGCTAAGGATTACTGTAATATTAAAAAATAAAAATATTTTACTTTTTGAAATGTTAACAACCTTTCTTTTCACAGATGGGGGGGGGGGGCTGCAGTCTGATGGCATGACTTATTAAGCTGTGTAATATAGAGGGACTTCAACAGACACATTGTTGGAAGTTAGGACACTCTCCACATAAATTTCCAAATCCTGAACAAGTGGTATATATGGTAGTTCCCAAGGGTGGACGATTTCCCAAAGGATACAATAATGTATTTTTGGCATTTAGTTTCAGTGCATGATTTTGGCACAAGTTATTTATTAGGGACAAACCCTCCTACAGGATGACTAAGTCATTTGGGGATTCACTGACTACACCTAGCTTGCAGTCATCTGCAAACTTAGTCAGACATAACCCATTTGGTACTGGCTTTTACTTCAAAGATGCAAATTCTAAACAGGAGAGGTCCCAGAACAGATCTCTGGGGGACTCCACTGGTGAATGGTCTCTTTGTGGAGTTAACTTCCCCTATTTTGATTTCCTACATCCTATCTGTGAGTCAGCTGGCAATCTAGTGGGTGATATAACAGTTTATTTCAAGTTTGTTTAGCTTTTCTACTATGCTTGTGTGGAGATTGTGTCAAACACTATGGCCAAGTCAAGGGAAATGTTGTGTATTGTTCTGGCTTTATCTATTGTTCAGTGATATTTTCAAAAAAAAGTCCACCAGGCTGAGTAAGAATGACCTGCCCGTGATGAATCCAAACCGAGAGGGGTCCAGTGTTTGAAAATTCCCTATGTCTGTATTGATTAGTTCAGTAGTAAATCTTTCCACAACTTTGCATATGAGGCTGATCAGACTTATTGGTCTGTAATTGCCTGGGTTTGTTGAAGGTCCTCCCTTATGCAGAGGAATGACTGTATCTGTTCTCTATTTGCTGTGTAAAAAAACCTCCACTGAGGTTGAGGTTCAATGGAGTTGTTAATGGTGTGGCAAAATTGTGCTTCATATGTGCTTCCTGCTACTTAAGATGCATACAGGGATATTGTCGTTATCCAGTGATGCAGTATTTTCAGCTTTTGATAGGACTTGGTCTTATGTGATAACAGGTGGTGAACCAGTTTCAGGTATATATTGAGAGAGACAGAGGGGAGAATATGGGGAGTGATGAATTTATTTTCTCAGTTTTTGATTCCTTGAATACAGGTAAGAATTAAATACTCCCTCCCCCTCTTTGGTTGATATGATTTATCTTCACTTAAAGGGACCGGCTTGGGGAGATATATTTTATAAGGCAACAATTCACTTGAATCAATTTATTTGAGTCAGCATGAGTGAAGTTTGGGGGTCAGCTTATAACAGATCTTTCACAACTGTATGCCAACTATCTGGAGGAGAATATTTTGCTAGTAAAGAGGAAAAGGTTTGCTTTTATTTATAAAATGATACTGGAAACAGGGAGTATGTATTTTTACCTAGATAAATGGAAGAGAGAGAGATCAATATTAATATAACTAAGGAAGATGGCAAACACATTCTGGGCAAGTTAAAAATACTTTTGTTTCACTATATAAGAGATCTATAAAAAATAAAATAGTATACAGTATACACACTACCCAGGTGATGGCACTGTGAAGAACAGCAGCCTCCTTAGCTCACTGTTGATGAACATGTATTAAATTCGACACTAGGGGAAAAGAATGCAAGATTGATTGAAAAGGTATGAAGCACTGCAGGCTGACATATCACTGAAATGCTATTTGTTTTGGGGAATAGAAACCAAAAGTGTTTTTAGCATCAATGGCCCTGAAAGGGTCTGTTTTGGCTAACTAGAATGCATCTCTGTTACCAATATTTTCTAAGGATGAGTGGTATAAGTTACACCTAGAATAGAGGGATATTATTTGTATAGGCAAGAGGCAGTACCTGGACATTAGGGAAAGTAAATGAGGTTTTCTTTAGTGCAGATAATTGGGCCAAGGTTGATTATTTTTCATGTGTTTTGCACGGTTATAATTTTCCATTTCATTTTTTCTATCAGTTTTTAGAACATAAGAAAATTATAAATAAATAAAATAAATAAATAAATAAATAAATAAATAAATAAATAAATACCGATGGCTGTTTAGGCTAGATTAACATAACTAAGAGACCTGTAAAATGAAGTATTTACTTGTTTGTTTGATTGTTTATGTATTTATTTACTCTAGTGTTTATGTTTTATTGATTTAGTTGAAGGACTTCCTAGTTTGTTCATTTGTGAGCCATTTCCATTTGAGATATGAGGACTCTCACCCTAGAGACTACTGATCCTTCTGGGATCCCCTAGGACTTTTTATAAGGCTACAGTACTCATTTTCTGTAAAGAATACAAGTACGTTGAACAAAGACTCCATTCCTATATGATATATTGCTTGATTCATTAAACTTGTCCAGTGATAGAGGGCCAAGCCTAGAAGAAGCAGTAGATGGGAATTCCGAATAGGGGGGTACACTGCCTTGAATGTATTTCTTTCTTTCTTTTGTCATTTGTTTATTTTATTCTGCATTTTAGTCAGAAAGATTAACATCATGTTGCAAATTTCATTAAGAATGGAGAGCTAAACCTCAGGGGATTATGTGGGCTGTATTTGCCAATACATAGCCAAATAAACAATGTCCAATGATAACTAGATTGGGTCTTCTTTTCCCCCAGAAAATTTGACTCAATTTGTGATTAAGGATCTTAAATAAGACAGGTCTTAGTAACAGTCCTATTCAAGGTCTAAGATTTCTTGGTTTAAATGTTTATTTATTTTTAATGTGACAGATATGAGTCCGTTCCAAAGTCTATATATATTTCAAATTCATGAAGTCAGCATTACTTCAACTTTTGATCCTTGCTAAAAGTGTTATTAGCACCAATAATGTATTCAGAATGGTTTCTGTTTCTAATTCCTATGGGATTACCCAAATTATTCAAACTGATAGCACTTTTAAATATTATTCCATTTGCTCCCAGGACTAATGAAACGATCTAGGTGCCATTGTTCCACATCACTCTGGTTTCTTCTTGTATGTATTGATATTTTATGCTTCTTTGCCTCTTATTACACAGGGTAATGTTCAACACTTTGTGTGGCAATTTCACTTGAGTAATACTGCCTTGGTCCTTTTCATTTTCATCAACAGTATTGAGATTTCTCATTTCTACTTTCTCAAACACTAGTATTTGATGATTCCAATAATCATTACTTCTTTCTTTTCAGTAATTTTTTGGGATTCCTGTTTCAGGTGCTTTTTAATCACTGGTATACTGTAACATTTCCATAGCTTCCAGTGAATCTGAGTTGCCATATTTATTTTATTTATTTATTTAATTTTATTTTATTTTACATTTGTTGACTGGGCTAGTCTAACTGGATATATGTCCATTTTCAGTAGAAGCCCGAGGAGAAAAGCTCCGAGACAATAACAAGGACAGAAAAAAAAATTATACAAATAATCCGCAAGAAATAGAGATTACAAAAAAATAATTGGATAGTCCCCAAGAAAAAAATATTAAATATAAGAATAATTACGAGTAAACAATTGAATGCCAGTAAAATATTTTTTTTTTTTAAGAGAGTCAAAAAAGAAATAGTTCTTGTTCAGTTTCAGTAAGCATAAAAATACAAAATAAAAATAAAAATTTATATAAGAAAAAGCAAAAAGATATTTAATATCCATAGAACTTCATATAGCATAGTGGGGAGATACAAAAAAGATAGCACAAAGTTTAAACATGCCATATATGGAAGGTAGAGGAGTTTCAGCAAAAAGGAATCCAGTTTGAGAGTTAGAGTAGACAGAGGAGAATAAGTATCAGTCAGGCTGAGAGCAGGGCAAAGCCATTTGGTTTTAATGTTTCTTGGTTTAAATGTTTATTTATTTTTAATGTGACAGATATGAGTCCGTTCCAAAGTCTATATATATTTCAAATTCATGAAGTCAGCATTACTTCAACTTTTGATCCTTGCTAAAAGTGTTATTAGCACCAATAATGTATTCAGAATGGTTTCTGTTTCTAATTCCTATGGGATTACCCAAATTATTCAAACTGATAGCACTTTTAAATATTATTCCATTTGCTCCCAGGACTAATGAAACAATCTAGGTGCCATTGTTCCACATCACTCTGGTTTCTTCTTGTATGTATTGATATTTTATGCTTCTTTGCCTCTTATTACACAGGGTAATGTTCAACACTTTGTGTGGCAATTTCACTTGAGTAATACTGCCTTGGTCCTTTTCATTTTCATCAACAGTATTGAGATTTCTCATGTCTACTTTCTTAAACACTAGTATTTGATGATTCCAATAATCATTACTTCTTTCTTTTCAGTAATTTTTTGGGATTCTTGTTTCAGGTGCTTTTTAATCACTGGTATACTGTAACATTTCCATAGCTTCCAGTGAATCTGAGTTGCCATATTTATTTTATTTATTTATTTAATTTTATTTTATTTTACATTTGTTGACTGGGCTAGTCTAACTGGATATATGTCCATTTTCAGTAGAAGCCCGAGGAGAAAAGCTCCGAGACAATAACAAGGACAGAAAAAAAAATTATACAAATAATCCGCAAGAAATAGAGATTACAAAAAAATAATTGGATAGTCCCCAAGAAAAAAATATTAAATATAAGAATAATTACGAGTAAACAATTGAATGCCAGTAAAATAATTTTTTTTTTAAGAGAGTCAAAAAAGAAATAGTTCTTGTTCAGTTTCAGTAAGCATAAAAATACAAAATAAAAATAAAAATGTATATAAGAAAAAGCAAAAAGATATTTAATATCCATAGAACTTCATATAGCATAGTGGGGAGATACAAAAAAGAGAGCACAAAGTTTAAACATGCCATATATGGAAGGTAGAGGCGTTTCAGCAAAAAGGAATCCAGTTTGAGAGTTAGAGTAGACAGAGGAGAATAAGTATCAGTCAGGCTGAGAGCAGGGCAAAGCCATTTGGTTTTAATGAAGTTTTTCAACTGATTCTTGAAAAGGTTGGTGGAAGTAAGGGATGTGATCTCAGTTGGAAGTTTGTTCCAGGAATTGCCAACTGCATTTGAGAATAGGCAGTCTCCAGCTTTGTTAAAGGATTTAGTAGTGGCGACTTGTAGTTTTTTAGCTGATCTTAGGGTAGGAAGGTTTTTATAAGAATTTACTAGGTTACATAGTATGGGAGTGTTTGAAGGATGATGTAAAATCTTGTGAATAAAAATGAGTTGCTGGTAAACTAGTTGGTTTTGTACTTCCAGCCATCCAAGATGTTTAAGGTTAAGGCAGTGGTGAGTATGGAAGGGGGCACTAGTGGCAAATTTAGCTATGTTGTTGTAAGTGGTTGCTAGTTTATTTAGATTAGTTTTGGATAGGTTGGTATATATAGGTGAGGCATAGAGTAGGGTGGAAATAAGGTGGGTTTGTGCAATAGAGATCTTTGCTGACTCTGTAAGAAATGGTCTGATTCTGTAGAGGAATCCAAGTTTTCTATTTACTGATTTAATACTAGTATTAATGTGTGAGTCAAAGGTGAGATGGTTGTCTATTAATACACCGAGGAGTTTGGTGGTGGTTTCAGGGGCTATTAATGTGCCATTGTTTGATTTTACTGCAAAATTGATAGAGGGGGATTTCTGTGTGGGAGTAAATAGCAGTAGTTTAGTTTTTTTAGGGTTCAGGAGGAGACAACGTTGATGGAACCAGTTTTCCACTAAAGTAAAGACAGTTTGTGTGTTAGCCTGTAATTCAGCAGGGGAGGATGCGGCACATACCAGAGTTGAATCGTCAACATATTGTATGCATGTAATTTGTGAAAGGGAAGTTTTTAGATCATTAATGAAAATTGTGAAAAGGAGAGTTCCAAGAATGGATCCTTGAGGGACTCCAAGGGTGATAGGAAGCTGAGAAGATAGTTTTCCCACAGGACCGCTTGTTTCCTGTTTTCAAGGTAGGATTGGAACCATTTTACTAGTTGATGATCAAGGGAAAGTGATTCAAGTATACTTAATAGTATTTGGTGGTTAACCATATCAAAGGCCTTTGAGAGATCTATGAAAAGAGCAGAAGATAGAAGGCTAGTATTCCTGCTTTTATTAATGCAGTCTGTAAAGGATAGAAGAGCTGTTGTGGTACTATGGTGAGGCCTGAAACCATGCTGGCAGTCAACTAGAAGGTTGTTTTGTAGGAGATACTGAAGTAATTGCCGATGGATGCATCACTCCATAATTTTTGCAAGGGGGGAGAGAAGGGCTATTGGGTGGAAGTTAGATAATTCATTTGAGGTACCTCCCTTATGCAGAGGGAAGATATGGGAGATTTTACAGATGGATGGGACATATGATTCAGAGATGGTTCTGTTTATTAGGATAGAAATAAGGTAGGCAAGTACACCAGCTGCGATTTGCAGGAATTCAGCTGGGAGCAGGTCAGCTGATGGTGTACATGGTTTTAGTTTAAGAAGCAAGGAGTGTATTAAAGATGTTGGGACAGGTTGAAGGTTAAAAGGCTGGGGTAATTTGGTTAGTGAGGGAAATTTAGTGGTGGAAGTAGGAGGTAAGGTGGTTGCTAGTGATTGGAGTGTTTCAGAGAAAAAATTGTTAAAGGTGCTGGCAATATGGCTGGGAGAGGTTTGGGTTAGGTTTGAGGGAGTATGTGTTTTGGACTGTCCTGGGTGGAGTAATTTGTTGATACCTGACCAAAACTTTTGTGGATTATTTTGTTGGTTTTGTTGGAATTTGAGGTAGAAGTTTTTTTTGTCAAGGATAATGGATCTTTTTGTGGAATTACGAATTTGTCTAAAGTTTAGGTGATCTATTGGGTTTCTAGTTTTTCTCCATTTGGACCAGAGTTTGTTCCTTAACTGGATGTTTAGCCTTGTGTCCTTAGAGAGCCAGGGGGCTGGTTTATTTTTTGTTCTGACAGTACAAGTGGGAGCATGGTGCTCAAGGATCTGCAAGAATGTTTTGTTAAAGTGTGAAATGGCTTTGTCAAGAGGTAGGTATTTTAGGGGTGACCAATTGCATGCTTTGAGCTCAGCTAATTACTTGGGTTGAAATATTTTTGTTTCTGGTAGTTCTAAAAGCTGTTAGATTATGAAAGTGGGTATTTTGCCTAGTGATGTAAGTAAGAGAATGGTCACTAATATTGTCAGGGAGTATACCTGTTTGATAAGGATGGGGGTCCTTATTTACTAGAATCCAATTTAAGGTAGTTTGTTTTTTGTTAGGTTTGTGGATCCTGGTTGGGAAGGTAATGGTTTGGTGGAAGCCAAAGATGTTTATATGCATAGTGGGAATGGGAGATGTACAGCTATTCCAATCAATATTAAAGTCACCAAGAAGTATGGTTTCTTGTGGTAGGGACATTGAAAGCCAGTTTAGGGTGTTTTCGAGAGTACTAATATTGTTCCCAGGGGGGATGTAAGAACAGATAATGTATACTGATTTTTCAGCATTAATTTGGAGCTTCGAGGTTAAAATTTCAGAGTTATTAGGAGGAGGAGGTTGCATATCTAATGATGTGATCTTAAGTTCAGATTTGAACAGTATTGCTACTCCACCTCCCTTTTTATTTAAACGGTCTGGTCTGAGAATGTTATAGCCTGGAGGGACAATGTCATTGTCTTTCATTGTAGGTTTAAGACATGTTTCAGTAAGGCATAAGATGTCAAAGGAATAGATGTCTAATAGGGCATGTAGTTGGGTTATTTTGTTGTTAACACTTCTTATATTGAGTTGACCTATAAGTAGAGAGTTAGTGCTTTTAGGACATTTAGGGAAGTGGTAGTAGGGGATAATAGAGTATTTGGGGTGGAGAAATTAGGACCAGGGTTTGGGTGAATGTCACCGTGTAGAAGTAAGAAGTTATGAGGGTTATGTGATAGTTTAAACAATTTATAAAGAGAGAGGTGTCCTTTTTTCATTTGTAGGTATTTAATATGGGTTAGTCTATGAAACTGTGGTAGAATGAAGGATGGATAGGATGTTATGTTACAGTGTGTAAGAGAGGTGCTAGGAGAGAAAGGGTGAGTTTGTCTTGGGAGATGAAAAAATGTACCAAAGGCTGAGAATTCATAGGAAGTAAGGCAATGAGTTGTAAGTAATAAGGTGAGCTCGATGGATAAGAAAAGAATGTTGGGGTAAAAAGGCCGAGGATGGTTATACATAGTTAGAGGTGTAGGGTGTGGAGCTTTGGCTAAAAAAAGAAAAAGAAAATTTGAAGTGTAGTTGTGATAAGTGGAGTGCTTAGGGAATAGATAAGAGTGGGTGTGGAAGGTTGCTGCTAACTAAAAGGTGAACAGGTGTGTTAATTGATATGGAGTTTGTGAAGAGAGGTAATTGGTAGATTAAGGCTGAGGGTGTGGTTAGGGAAGCATAAGGTCAAGTGTACTGGGGGTGGGTGGTATTTGGGGGTAGGGGAGAGGGGTGAGCCCGCAGGGCGAACGGAGCGGGTAGAGACAAGACAAGTGTTTGGCATCAAGTGTAGAGACAAGATGAGTGTTTGACATCAACATTATTGTGTCTGTCAATGTGCAAACCCTCAGCTGTAAGATATCACAGACACATGGTATGCAGCTGTTCCTAGTACAGACACTGCTTATATCTGCTCTTCCCCATTTTGTATATATTTTGTAAACCATCTTGTACAGAGTTCACTGCCTGGAACTGCTGTTATCAATCTTTCTATTTAAACTCATCTTTCTTAACCATTTGTGTGTCAAATCTTGCCCAACAGCATTGATAAGGTAATCCAGTTAAATCTAACCCCCATGTTACTGGATAGCAAACTGGCTCACAGACAGAACCGAGTCTGTTAGTGTTATAGGCATACTCTCAATTAAAAGAATAGTTAATAGCAGTGTCCCTCAGGGATCAGTCCTGGGACCACTCATCTTTGTTATCTACTTCTCATATGTTAAAAGCAAACATTAAAGGCCAGTGGCTGATGAAGTTTGTCAATGCAAAGTCAGAGTTATCATAAATATCACGTGACTTATATATTCTCCAGGATATAGGTCTAACTTATGCTAATAAATGGTGCTTGGATCATGGACTCAAACTAAATGCCAAAAAATGGAGCATTGTGTCCTTTGGCAAACCTGGGCACTCCTGATCCTATTACATAGGCAACACCACCCTAAAAAATTGTCATTAGGGACTTGGGCACCTTCATTGACAATAAACTATCCTTTGATGACCATATGACCATTGTTGTTATGAAATCATTTTACATAGCAAGACTAATCACCAAGGGATATATCTTCTCGATACAAGGAAGTCACTGTCCCCCTCTATGCCTTCCTTATCAGACAAATAATACAATATTGTTGAGTACTTGGCTAGGCATATGTTCCAACAACATTTCCTTACCATAATAATAAAGGGCACATGCTCTGAGAGGTATCCTGACTGCTTTAAAGCTCTCTTACTCTTTTTCATTTTTCATAAATGCAGAGAAGAGATCTCTGCCTTGCCTACAGAGGCTTGAAAGATCCAGTTCTATGTAACCCTTTACACATCTACAAAACTAGTATTACCCTAAACCCCTGCACACTGCCACCTAAACTGCCACCAAAAGACAAATAAAACATGTTGGCAGAATAGATATATTTGACAGAGATTACCTCTTTCATGGAGTAGCTCCATGACCCGTTTTGAGCATAACCTGGATGACTGGATGGGCAGTTGTAAGGACATTCACATTGTGATAAACTTGTGGAATTATTTGGCTAGGCTACAATGGTTCACTAAATTAACAACCTGGTATAAACCTATGAGCCTATGAACATGTTGTTCCAGTAGATCTCCATGTTTACCACTGTAGTTATGGGGCTCACAGTTTTTTTTCTTATGATTCCAGGTATTTTATTCTTTCTTTTGCTTTTTCTACACTTTCTTTTTCTGTTTCTTATCCACTTATGGATTCATTTATGTGTCTATTCTACTCAGCATTTTTCTGTTAATTTGAGAATATATGTCATTTTAATTCTGGTTTGCTTCTTGGTTCAAATCTTTCTCTAAAGACCGTTACATATAATGAGTACAACAGTCTTTCGGCTTTTCCCAGTTAGGGGTCGCCACAGTGGAACTACCATCCGCTAATGATTGGCAGTGGATTTTTACAGTGCTGAGTTGCCAGCCCGACACCCAACCTTCAAAGAAGGCACGCCCATTCATGCACGCACCTACCTGCATGTCTTTAACGTCACTCGACCAAGGGGAGGACATGCAGACTCCAGACAGGAGGCGCTCCAGCCGAGAATCGAATGGGAGAACCTCTTGCTGTGAGGTGACAACACTAACCGCTGCACCACCGTGGCCAGGATAAAGATTCATGTCTCCCTAAAACTGGATGAAATATGATCTTAACCATGCACTTATTTATATGCAGCAAGTGACAGTCATGCACTCTATTCCAGCATTTCTATGTAACTGATCTAATTTTTTTTCTGTGGACAAAAACAGTTTTTTACTATCACAAGCAAATAGAGTTATATTTGTTCAGAACTGAAACCAGTGGTGTCAATGTCACATTTGCAGTATCTGCAGTGACAGCCTAACCCCTTAGCTTTAACGAATTAATTGGTTCAGCACATTCAATCATTTGTCAGCAAGATGTGAAGAGCACCCATTGGCTGAAAGGTGCTATTTTTATTCACCGGATGTGCCACTGGGAACTTTTTTAAAGACCATTCAGACCTATTAAACATAACTGCTCTACTGGATGTACTACATTTTGCTGAGCAGTATAAGAGTGGAAAATATTAAATTATAACTAAATGCAGATGATTTTCTGCTGCATTTACTATGAATTTTAGATGAGGTTAAGCTGACTTAGCTGCCAACACTTCAGCATTTAACACCTCTTCAGCCGAGTGCTAACAGCAGGAATGCATTAATGAGCTACCTGTCACCTTCTCAACAACAAACCAGTTGAGATTATTTCCATGAGTGGTGGAGGATAACCTCACAGAGCTACACTTCGGTCTACAGACTACAAGAAGCAGCAGTCTACTACTTTTGTGAGATCCTGTTCTTTCTATCCTTGCTGCACAGGAATGATATGAGAAATTAATTGAGTCCGGTTTTAATCAGGGCTAGATCATGTCCATGATATGAAGCCCATACACTTCCAGCTATGTTTCATTTTGGATGCATTTACTGTTGACACAATTGACATTTGTAAGACCAGTATGAATTTCTGCTGGGCACCAATCTGCGGTGAGAGATGTGACTTTGCCATGGCAAGATTCAGCATGCCAGCAGGACCTTAGCGGTTGCATTAGTGGTAGTAGTTTGTAGAAGAATGTCAGCCTCTTTTGTGAAGAGGTTAGTAAGGAAGCTATCATGCTTGAAATGTTTTCCTAGCATCCTTTTATATCTATCGTTTTTGAAATTTCTCCAAATATTTTAGGTTTCTAATACTGTGACAGGAATGGACCCCATTCCTAAGTTAGGGTACAATTAGAGTTCATGAAATTATTTCATCAGTCTTTGATGCTAGGTAAGAGTGCTCTTCTCAGCACCCACAATGTACTCAGAATTGCCTCCTTCTCAAGATCCAGTGGGGTTACATATAGTTGTACATGTAAGTATGCTTGAAAATTATTTTTATTAGTCTGGTTGTTTCTACTAGTACTGTAATTGTCTGTGTATTTTTATTCCACATTGCTTTCATTTTATGACACTGTACCTCAGAAGAGCAGGTCATAGCTCTCAACTAAACTAGGGACAAATCACAACAGAAATGGGGACAAATTAAGAAGCACTCATGGACAGTCAGGGATACTTTTTAAAATATTAGTCTTACTAACTTGAGATGTTGACAGAATAAGAGAATGTGTAATAATATAAATTTGCCAAAATAAAATAAGTCTGTACATCTAATAGTTAATTGTACGTACATACATTGTTACTAGGCTAATAAAGACTAGGGCCCTTAAAAGCCTGGCCATGCACCGCAAACCATTTATGTCTCAAGTATCATATGGGGGGGGTTAGTAGGCAGATAGCTAAGGATTTGCAGGGGGGGTGTTAGTTAGGGTAATACTTTTCTTAATGATAACCTCTGTCCATAAGGGATATGGGGCCAGACTGTGGGTAAGTTTACGATTTCCCAGCCAATTGTCAAGGCTTTATTTGAATAGGGTCAGGAATGAACTCTGTTTTTCATGGATAGGGAGCTTATTCCATAGTGCCGGGATCCTTTGGGACACATATCTCTCTCTCCAGCATGTTCTGTTTGTCACAAGCAGAGTTCAGATCCCTGGATCAAGTTTTTTGGTGCTGTTTGTTTTGTGCATTTGCAACAGCTTCATCAGGGATGGGTCTGAGGAAGCCGTGTAAACCCCCAAAAAATCCCCTCTCAGTAGCCTGTCGGAGACTGAATACAGAGACAGAGCCTTTAGGAAATTGGTGTAGGACAGGGCATTCATGCTCTGAATTCTCCTGGTGAGAAACATCTGTGGGAGTTCCAACGGTCATAAGTGTTTGGTTAGATAACATGCCAAAGGGGGAAATGTATTCAATGACAGGAGTGATAAGGGTCGAGTAGAGTGGTACTATATCTTTGTTGGACCTATATGTCATAAATTTACCTATAAGTTGAGTGACACAAAATGGTTTTCTTATTATTTGAGCTACATGTTGGTCAAAGGTCAGATTTCTGTCTGCATATGTTTCCAGATCCATTGTTACTGAGTAAACTACTAGGGGCGTTTTATTGACTATCTTGCGTTAACAGTTTCCAAAAGGCATTATAATGCATTTTTCGGCACTGAGTTTTAGGCCGTGTCCTCGTCACAAGTCATTTGTCTGTGTTAAACCCTACTCCCCACTTGCAAGATGTTTGTATCTTGAGGGAATTTATAATATCTCCCAATTTATAGTCATTTGAGAACTTGGTGAGCCAGATGCCTTAACATTAGCCTTGACTTCCAAGAAGTAGAATGCAAATAGGAGCTGGCCCGGCATAGAGCTCTGGTGTGCTCCACTGGTGACTATTCTCTTGGTGGAGATGTTCTCACCGATCCTGACATCTTGTGTCCTGCCTGTGAGCCAGCGAGCAATCCAGCAAGTTATGTGAGGGTTTACACCTAGCTCAGAGAGTTTGTCAACAGTGCCTGTGTGGCGTATTATAGCAAATGCCTTATACAGGTCAAGATATGCAGTATGCACTGTTTTACCCTTATCCATTGCCTTGTTGACCCTTTCAAAGAAGTCTACTAGGTTAAGTAGGCATGTCCTTCCCTTAACAAAGCCAAACTGGAATGGGCTCAGTGACTGTAGGTTGTCAATATCATTGTTTATCATTTCCATGATAATTCATTCCATAGCTTTGCATATTAGGCTTGCTAGACTGATGGTTCTGTAGTTACCTGGGTCAGTTGATGGTCCACTCTTGAGGAGTGGAATGACTGTTGTAGTTCTCCATTCACTTAGAATGTTGCCTGTTTCAGGCTGTAGCTGAAGAATACCTCAAGTGGTCCTGATAGGTCATTTTAGACTGTTCAGGATGCAACCAAATATGTTGCTGGGACCCATGGAGGTGATGTTCTTGGCTTTAGTAAGTGCTGCAAGCACCTGGTCCCGCTGATAGCTGGGGGAATTATGTTGGAGGGGATTTCACCTGGTGGAGCTGGGAGAGAGTGGGGGGTGAAGTTTGAGCTAAATTTATCAGCCAGTAGCTTTGCTGTTTCACCCCGATTAGTGTGAACAGTACTGTTCACCATCAGTTTAGCACACTGCTGTGTGTTAACTTTATGATTCTGGACATAGCTGAAGAAGGCGTTCTGATTGTCCTTAGCCTAAGAGGTTATCCTGACCTCATTGTTGGCGTAGTTGGACTTAATTAGACCTCTTAGTTTCTTGCTTAGTTGTATAACAGAACACTCATCTTTAAGGGAGTTGCTTTTCTTAATTTTGGCCATACATTTTCTTCCTTTATTATATACCCTGTTAAGGTGAGAATTCCATCAGTGGGGTTTATTTTTAGTGCTTGCTTTGGATTTATTTCTGGTAGGTATGGCAGCCACAATGCAGCCATTTTTATGTTTGCATAATGACTCTGTGAGTAATTCTGTATAGGTAGTTGTGGTCATAGGGTTGGGGGGAGCCTTGAATTTTGACAAACTGTCACTTAATAGGATGCAGCTTGCCTTTGAATAGTTCCTAACTGTTACAGGTTAAGCTGGATTTTCTGGATGGATTTTTTACTGCAAATGAAACAGCTTTGTGATTTGACCTCACAAGTGAGGATGTGGTATTGGGGTGGGGGTGTGCAATGCTCTCCCATGTTGGTGAGTGTGATGATATGAAGTATTTCCAGCTATGCCAGGAGAAGTAGGGCAGTGGATGTGTAACATATAGCATAGCTAGCTGGAATTTTGCAAAGAATTATATGTCATTTGTATATCAAACTGATTTGTACAGATGCTTGTGTTGAAAAATGGATTTGTAAAGCTGCTCATGTTAAAAATGTACCAACAGTGGGTCCTGCTGGATATGCAAAAATACACCTGTATGTCAGATTGTATTGCAACTGTTAAAATGAATAGAGGATACTTGAAGAGAAGTGGTTAATCTCAGTCCAGCTAACTCTGAAAAATAGCCTGAAATTAAATTACCTGGTTTAGGCCATAAATATTGCATCTTACAGTTCTGATTGCAACCAGAGACAAAATGTCTGTGAAAACCAGGACTAGGAATCCTACTGTATTGTTCTTAAGGGTGAACTAATTGCTACCCTGGAAGGGTGGAAGTTTTTGAAATGGTTTTATAGCTTCCAGATACTTTAACACATTTTAGCAAAGCTCTATGTGTGTGTATTATAACATATATGTGCTAAATTCTAGTTCAGTTTCTAGTAAAGGGTGTAGTGTGGGAACCAGAGTCAGATGACCAGATGTGATTTCATTCTGTAGCCAGCACTGCAATTATTTTAGATATGAGTGAGAGATGTGGCAGTGGCCCTCAGCAGTCTGTTTGTGAAACCTAACAAAGAAGGACCACTCACCTATGTCATAGGTTCATAGGTAGGTACTAGGCTGTTGGCCCTAAGGCTTATATAAGCCTAGCCAAAAAGGTACCTTGGCTTTCGCCACCCAAGAAAATTATTTTCCTGTGCTCCTGTCGAGCAGAGCCACATAAGTGAATTTCCTATCTCCCATCCAATCATCAAGATTTTTCTTGAAGACTGCTAAAGAGGAGCTTTGTTTGATATAGATAGGTAGTTTGTTCCAGAGTATGGGAAGTCTCTGGGACAGGAATCTATCCCTCCAGCATGTTCTGTTTATTGTGGTGACAAGGTTTAGGTCCCTAGAGCATGTAGCTTGGAGGGATTGGGATTTCTTTAAGTGGAGCATGTCCAACAGCTCTGGGTTTGACATAGCTTTGTATGCTAGGCAGAGATCGCCTCTGAGTAGGCGATATGCGACAGAGTACAGCTAGAGTTTTTTGAAGCGGTCTGCATAGGGCATCTGTTTGAGGCCAGTAATCCTCTTTGTGAGGTATTTCTGTGGCCTTTCTAGTTGTTGTAGATGTCTTGTGAGATACATACCAAAAGAGGCGTTGTACTCTGTAATGGGTCTAATGAGTGACAAGCAGAGGGGAACAATGACCTCTTTTTTCCTGGATGAGAAACCTTTTGTGATGAGGTGTGCCACATAGAAGGATTTCCTGACTACTGTGGCAATGTGATTATCAAAGGAGAGATTACTGTCCACCTGTGTCCCAAAGTCTTTTATCACACTTTCAGTGTTAAGTAGACTACTGCCTATGTGGTATTTCATGGGTACAGAGTTTTTACCAAAAGGGATGACAATGCCCTTTTTGCCACTGAACTTGAGGCCATGGCTTTCACACCAGGCATCTGTCTCAGTGAGGCCCTTTTGTAGGATGTCCACATCATTAGGACTTTTGATTATGGCTCCTAGTTTGCAGTTATCTGTGAACTTCATTAGCCAAAGACCTTTTGTGTTAGCCTGTACTTCTGAGAAGTAGATACCAAACAGGAGAGGACCCAGGACTGAACCCTGTGGTACTCCACTTGTCACTGGTCTGAAGTTGGATTTGGAGTCTACTACTTTCACAGTGTGGGTTCTGTCAGTGAGCCAGTTGTCAACCCATCTTGTGACATAGGGATTTATACCTAGTTTAGTGAGTTTATCTATAATTTCAGAGTGGGGGTTGGTGTCGAAAACCTTGGTGAGATCTAGATAGGCTGTGTGAACCATCTTACCCTCATCTACGGCTTTGGTGACCCCTTCAAAGAAGTCTATCAGGTTTAGAAGACATGATCTGGTTTTTACAAACCTGAACTGGGTGGGGTACAGAGTTTGAAGATTGCCAATGTCATTGTTTATAAGTTCCATGATGATACGTTCCATAGCCTTACTGACCAAACTCGTCAGGCTAATGGGGCAGTAGTTCCCAGGGTCCATGGTGGCTCCCCCTTTGTGGAGTGGGATAACTGTCGCTGTGTGGCATTCAGTGGGCACAAAGCCTGAGGTGAGGCTATGATTGAATATGGTACTTAGGTGGGGTGCCAGTTCATTCTGTAGTTTGTGTAGAACGCAGCCTGGGATGTTGTCGGGTCCCATAGCTGCTGTGTTCCTGGCTTTGGAGAGTGTGTTTTTTATCTGTGCAGCCATGATTACAGGAGTTTTGTATTCTTCCAGTATAGAGATGGGTCCTTTAGGGGGTGAGAGAGGGGTAAAGTTAGCACTGAACCTATCTGCCAGTATGTTGGCAATATCAGTTGGTTCTGTATATTTAGTGCCATTGTGCTGTAACTCAGAGCAAATCTGACTGTTGCCATTGAGATTATTGACATAGCTATAGAATGCTTTATGGTTGCCTTTAGAATCAGTGGCGATTTTGTTTTCATAACTAGCTTTGGAGGATTTTATGAGGGATTTCAGCTTTTTACTGAGGCTGACCAGGGAGTTCCTCCAATCATGGGATATTACTCTTTTTGCAACAGTTTCTTTCTTCTGTTGTAGAGTTTGTTTATGGCAGGGGACCACCAGATTGGCTTCCATTTTTTGGAGGATAGCATCTGGGTTCTGTTAGGCATTGCACGATCCATGCACTCGTGTAAGTGTTTATAAAGTGCATTTGTGTATGATTCAGGAGTTGTACCTCTATTGTCCATCTGCATGGGTCTTGTGAAGTTTGCCACTTCTGTCTTAAGAAACGTGAAGTTGGCTTTGGAGAAATTTTTTATGATGGTTTCCCTAATTGGGGGGTGGGGGCGGGATGTGGTTGTCTAGGATGATTAGCTTGTGGTTGGATCTGATCAATAAGGAACTGACCACTGGTATGGAACACTGGTTGCCCATGTTGGTAATGACCAGGTCTAGGATATTGCTGCCCCTGGTGGCGGTGTGGATAAGTTGATCCAAGGCATTGAAATTTATGAATTCCAGAAAATGTTGAGCAAAAGAGTTGGTACATGAGTAGTTTTCCCAGTTAATGGTGGGGTAGTTGAAATCACCCATTATTACGGAGTTAGGTTGTACCCTAATATTTTCCAGTGTATCAAGAAACGAGGAGTGGGAATCCTGCAGCACGGTGGGGGATCTGTAGCAAGCTACAGTTTGGATTGCGGTCTTGCCCAGAGTTAGTTGCACTTGGATAATCTCAGATGCATTATGCTGAGCAACTTGCCTGGAGGTGTGGATATCCTTAATGAATATGGACACGCCTCCCCCTTTAGTGTTTCAGTCCTGGTTAGGTGGCTGGAAGGTGTGGTATGAATTACAGCCTGGTAATGCAGGGGTGCTCTATGGAGCCTTGAACCAGGTCTCTGTCACTGCACAGATGTCAATGTTCTCCATTTTAAAGAGTGCCTCGAGTGAGTGAATTTTGAGGTTTAGACTTCTAGCACTGAGTAGCACTACCCTCAGATTTTGCTTGCTTGTACCTGTTATGGTGGTGAGTTTGTCATTTGAACCTTGCCTAAAAAAGCCACTATAGGGGTGGAAAGAGCTTTAGCCAGTATCCAAAATCCCAAGGGTGACAGGTACAGGCCATCTCTGGCAAAGCACTGTGGTCTGTCGATCATGTCATCCCAGGCAGATAGGTACTGGATCCCCTTAGAATGACACCAGTAGCTTAGCCAATTGTTGAAGTCAATCATTTTGCCCTTGTACTGTGGTATCATTCTGGGTGATGGTGGGATTCTGCTCAGGGCTAGGGCCATACCTGACTGGGCTACAGGATCAGACAGATCCTCCATGTCTCTTTTCATGTAGTCCAGGGAGGTACGTCTCAGCTCATTCACACCAACATGGACAATGACAGAGTCATATTTGTACTTGTTGTGGAGTAACCTGAGTACATGCGTTATGTGGCGGATCCTGGCACCCGACAGGCAGCTGACAGTAACTTTCTCCTTGTTTAGCCTGGTGAGTGGAACATCTTCATCTTGCCTTGCTCTAGTAAGTGAACTAAGGGACACAAATTCTTTATTTATGTATCTATGTGAACCTTCCCATCTGTGTTATTTTTAATATTTGCTGTGAATGAAACTCTGGTGTTTATTGTAAATAGATATTCAGTATTTTCATGTTCTTTTATTAATTATTATTAAATATATTAAACTTTCTATTATAGTTGGTATTTTAAAGAATATTTTAATCTTTGAGAGTACTTATATTTATTTGGTGACTCTGTGGCCATTCTTGAAAGCCTTTTTGTATTGGTCAAACACTAGCATTTGTATTAATATTAATTTTACTCTGTATAATTGGGTACCCTGATAAGAGCCTTAGAGTAGGCTTTGTAGTCTTCTGGTGGCAGTTTCTACCTTATAGTCTGGGCAGAGGAGGCATATCTGGTAAATTTGTGCCAGCCTTCCCCATGTCTGTGTGTGTGTGTGTGTGTTTGTGTGTGTGTGTGTGTGTGTGTGTGTGTGTGTGTGTGTGTGTGTGTGTGTGTGTGTGTGTGGGTATGTATGTGAAAATCAAATCTCAAAGAATGTGTGTGTAAGCTACTTGGAACAAGGACACACAGCACTGGTTTCACAGAGAGGGTGGTGGAAGACTTGGCTTGGAACACTCGACTGAGAACTCAACTCTGCAGCTGTGGTCAGTGTGGAGTCTTATTTGGAGCCTGGGAGAGAGAGAGAGAGAAACCAAGTCCCAGCACAGAAGTGTGCTCCCTGTGTGGTCTTAAGGGAAATTGTGGTTGGTGCAGAGAGCTGCATCTGAAAATACTGTGTATATCTATCTTTTTTCCAAGTGAACATCCCTCACTGGTGTCCATGGTGAGAAGTGAGACTTTTTGATTACTGGCCCAGAGGAGAGATGTCACAGTGAGTACCAGATCCAATATTTGATTCCTCTGGTTGGAGCTTGCACTGTCTGTTCCATGGTGTTGCTGTTAATAAAGCCCAGGAAGTGTTATGCCTGTGAGTTTGAGCCAGTGTACATTTCCCAGTCTGTAGAGGGGTAATTAAAGTCACCCATGAATAGGGTGTTTGGTTGGATGGTGAGCACCTCTAATAGATTTAGGTAAGAGTTGTGAAAGTCTAGGAGCATAGATGGTGACCTGTAGCTAGCTATGATATGGTGAGGGACCTTACCTATGGTGACTTTCATGTGGAGAAGCTTCATGGTATCATCCTGTTTAACCAACCTGAAGGTATGTTTGTTGCTAACATAGATTGAAACTCCTCCACCTTTGGCCCCAGTCTGTGCTGCTGTTGGTCTAAATGTATGCAAGGTGCTGTAGCTTTGCACTTCTGGAGTACTTTCTATGGCTTTAAGCCATGCCTCGGTCACAGCACAGATGTCTACATTCTCTAGAATGAGGAGGCTTCAAAGGTGTGGATTTTTTTCTTTAGACCTCGTGCATTATACAGTAACATCTTAAGGTTGCTCATAGACTTTTCATCATATTGGTAGTTTTGTCTTTTTGGCATTGCCTAAAAAAGGCTCTAAGGGGGTGGATAACATTTTACCTAATATCCGAAAGCTTAGTGGGGACAATTGCAACCCACGCTTGGTAAAGCAATGTGGTCTTTTGACCATGTTCTCCCATGCTGACAGATATTGGATCTCCTGGATTGCCACCAGAAACTAAACCAATTATTAAAAATGATTTTGTGTTCATACTGAGGCATCTTCTTTGGTGAAGGTAGACTGCTGCTCAGTGCACGGCTTGTACCTGTCTGTGACACACATTCCAAGAAATCCATTATGTCTCTTTTCATACAGTCCAGTGAGATAAGTCTCAGCTAATTGGACAAAATGGACTATGACAGAATCATATTGGTACCCAAGATGCAGTAAGATGAGTACATGAGTGATATTGTCATTGCTTGTTAAGTGGAATTTACCACCTTCTCTCCAAAAGTCACCAGTTTAAAGAGGGATTAAGAGGGACAGAGCTAAAATATGAGTCAAAATCAGGAAATATATGCATATATATATATATATATATATATATATATATATATATATATATATATTACTACATAAATTATATTTAGCGTTAACCTTTTGGCACAGCTTGTGGCTGAGAAATCCAAAAAGGATCAGTTAGCTTACCCAGTTAACAAATAAATAATCAAGTGGTAGAGGTTAAAGATATAACTCTCACGTTTTCAGTCTTTATATGTCAGGAGACATAAAAATGCTCACTGTACTAAGGACTATGTACTTTGTTTTAGATAGTTAAGCTAAAGCATGCTGGTCCAAATTAATATCTTCCCTGAGATCAGCTCTGACTCCCAGGAAGTCACTTAACCAGGGAGCGCTCTTGGGTCATCCGAGTTAACAAATAAATTAAATAATAAAAATTCCACTGTATGTCATAAGAGAGTATACTATTGTGTAGGCTAAAATGTTTCACCTTTTCATTTGTAATTTCTTCATGACATAAATATGATTAAGAGACTAGAAAAAGTAAAAATGTGAAAGTACAATACACAGACTTACCACATAGCTCCTCTGTGTCCAGGTTGCTGCAAATTAAAAGAAACAAAAATTATGAAACAAGTTTATAAGACCGCTGTAGAACATTTTGCATTATCTTTCTGCATTGTAATGTAATATACATGTACATTTTCAAACCTTTTCATAATGTACAAATAAATATTTTAATAATCAAAGATTTGCTAATAATATGTTTGGTATCAGATGCAGCGGGGATGCTACAGAAAGACATTTAACAAACTGTTGCACAGTACATAATCAGATCTCATTGGTTACATAGTACATAATCAGATCTCATTGGTTACATAGTACATAATCAGATCTCATTGGTTACATAGTACATAATCAGATGTCATTGGTTACATAGTACATAATCAGATCTCATTGGTTACATAGTACATAATCAGATCTCATTGGTTACATAGTACATAATCAGATCTCATATATATTACATGGTACATAATCAAATCTCATATGTATACCTGGGTTCCTAGTTTAATCATCAAGCTGAAGTGATTTGTGTTTTGCCAGCTATATGATTACAGACCCTACTATACACACTTATACACTGTCCCACTCTCTAATGTATGCAAATGATCAGCAGAATGTAACCACTGTAAAAGCTGATGTGAGTACCTAGCAATTTTGAATAACACACATTTTCTATACTTTTAATTGCAAAAGCAGTAGAGTGTTCTGCCTCTATAACACTAAGAGTAAGAACACTATCATGTTTCTATATAATCCAAATGTGGACTGCAGGCGCAGCAGGATTTCATCAAATTTCACTGCAAATGCTGTTTCACAGTTCTGTTTTGAAACACATTTACCAGATTGAAAGCTACCTGGTAGGACCATCATTCAGGCAGATAATGGGGACTTTTGTGTTACTGCTAGTATTCCAGCAATCATTTTGTGTGCAGATCCCTGTGTAGGGGATATTGTTGTCACCTCACAGCAAGAAGTTCCCTGGTTCAATTCTTGGCTAGAGTGCCTTCTGTGTGGAGCCTGCATGTCCCCCCTGTATTTGTGTGGGTTTTCTCTGGAATGTGTGTGTGGGGGGGAACTGGAACACCCAAAAGCATGCAGTAGGTGGATTGGACAATTTAAATTGGCCATAGGTGTGAGTGTGTGTGCGAGAGTGTGGTGTAGAACTATAGCGGCAGGGCTAGCTACCCGGTGGTGTAAACCTTGTTTCTAGATGATTGTCATTGCTGAAGGGACACCCTAGCCCCATGTGTAAAAATGAGAAAAAGGGGTAGTAGATGGATGGATGGATTCCTAAACCCACCCATGTAGGGGAAGGGTCATCCTTATAACTACAGGGGCTCACAATGCCCTCCTGTAAACTTACTAATGAGGGCTATGACCAGGCTGTGGCTTTGTACAGGAGTCGGATATGACTCATAGAGAATGACAAGTTTTCTGTGATAACAGGATTTTCACCAACTCATAGTAAGCACTGTGCTAACCGTGCTGGGATGGAACATTTTGCCTAGTCATTACAGGGACACCACTTGTGTATTTTCATTATTATTATACTTGGATATCACTGCAAATCATGTTTTGAAAACATAGACAGCAGTTTTACAAAAAACTGACAGATGAGCTGACTAGACATAAACACTAAGGAGTTTTTTATTCAAAACCTAGGAAGAGCCACAGTTCAAGCATAGAAACTGGGGAATAAAGCAGGAAGAATTCTGGAGTTTAGTGTAAGAAAAAGTCAGTTACATGTGTCCTTATGGTTAAGAGAGGCAGGGGACATTGTGGTGACTTAGCAAGAAAGTATTAATGAAGATTTCCAGTGATTTTTGACACAGACCTAAATAGCAAAGCAATCACCACAAAAAATCCAACGCAAAGTGGTTCAGACCATTCAATTAATGAAGAAGTTAAGCCTCTTTCATCTTCCAGAAATGAAAGCATACCTCTTCACTGTCCAGATTTGTGCCTCATATTTTGGTCTGTTTCTCATAAAATTTGTGGTTTTCTGGCCAATCTCTGAGATTTGAAGTCATTAAATAATAACATTCTTTTGAGTTTCAGACTTCATATCCTTCAGAAAATGTATGCTAACACAAATCCTGTTGTTCTAGCAACTTCCTAAGTTCATAAGAGTAATATTTAAAATATGTCCCTATTTTTGGGTCTTTGTCCCCCCATTATTTTAGGCTTTTTTATATTTCTTGCACTAAGAGTTTGAGAGATATGAAAGGAAGTATACAAACTATGGTTACCTATGACAGCACTGAAATGCTATAAAGGTAAACATAGTATAAATCAATCACTCAGTAGTATATACTCTAGTCTACATGGAATAAAGAATGAACTTCATAAAGTGGCATAGAACTTCCAGCAATTCCTTGACGCAGATTTAAAACAATGCAAAGCATAGAGAATATGCCAGCTACCCAGAAATCTTTAACAAGATCCTAGCAAAAGCCAAATACATAGCTGTGCATTGATTTCCAAACATAGTGAGATATCACACATACAAATAGAGCAACATCATCACCATCCTAATCATCCTGTCAGATATAAATCTAATTTGCTCAAATACCTGCTACACATCTGCTGTAAATCTAGTATTTTCCCTCCCCAGTTTCTTCATCTAGTGTTGTATTGAATGTTTGAATAACCTTTAAAGTTTTTGTATTCATCATAGATTAGGAATTCCAGAGGTTCTCCACCCTAGAATTAACCCCCTGCCTGGTAATGTCCCCATTTGCAAAGTGGTGCTTGCAATTTCAAATTCCTGAGCATTAATTCAAGCTAACTACTAGATGTGCATAAACTGGTGTCCCCGAAAAAGCTTAGGATACTAGAAAGCTTTAAACATTAGGATAAAATCATTCCAGTATCCTGTATTGTAAGGATTATCGTGCCAGTAATGTTGCATTATAAGGATTACTGACCCAATAACTTCTAGATTGCCTTCCCTATCTAGATGAGATATAGAGAATATCAACTTGGTGAGTTTTCTCTGAGCATTCCCAGTCCTTTTAATCCAATTCTTCAGGGATGGAAACCACATATAATATGTATATCCCATAACTGAGTTAAACAAGAACATCAATATTTTTAGGTGTGTGTTATTTTGTTATTAGTATATGAATAATATTAAATGTTTGCTCTCCAAACTCCCTAGCCATTTAAACTTGGAACACATCCTCCTATTATACATTTATTTGAAAAAGACATATGCCTAAATATCTGAAAATAAAGCTTACATAAATGTATTTTAATGCTAAGACAATTCATAGACCTGATTCAATGTCTCCATACCTCTTCTTCAATGAAAATTGTCTTTAATAATTTGATGTTGTTAGAATATTTTATTATGGCCATACTGATGTTAAAGAAAATGGGTCATTATATGGACTCTTAAGAACAGCAATTCTTAAACGATTTCCATCAGATAAGCTACCATTACTTGTCTTTCTGTTCAGCCAGCTCTTGATTCAGCATATAAGAAAGGATTAAAGCTTAAATTGAACATTTTCTTTATCAGTTTAGACACTGTCAGATGTACTGTAATTTATGTATACAGTGTCAGTTTGTAGTTCATTTTCCATATTTACAGTAAAGAAACTTTATATATAACCAGCGAAGAGCTTTACACTTTTAGAAGCATAACACATGGTGCCATGAATATTCAATCTTTTGATTGTCAACCATAGTATGCCAGTTATGCACTTCTCATTATCCCCAGACAGTTCAATAGATGGATTGGCCTAAAGGTTATGGCCTCAGTAGAGAAAAATGTGTTAAAACAAAGGTAAAGGTTCCTAGAACAAAAGTTCAGAAAGACCTAACCTTCGTAGGAACTACTACAACATTTTTTCCGATTGAAAGGGTATAAGAATAATCTATTGCTAACAATGTGAAATTCTTAGTCCCCTCATGTGGAGACTCAATGGCTGAAAATCCTGATATGCAGGCATTGTGTGACATTGCCATTTCTCAGAATATTCACTTTTATCCAAGGTACAACAGTCTGGGGAAAAGGAAGTTTAAAGGAGCTGAGAAATGTTTGATATTTGCTTTTCATCTGCATTTTTTTTTTTTTTTTTTTTTAGCTTGTCAGGACTCGGCAGTGTGACTCCTAACATTTCAATAGGTAGCCTGTTTTAGTATCTTGCTGAAGAATAATTCAAATTGGGACAGAAAATATTTTGGCTAAGGAAAAAAAATCACTTTGTAATTCTATCTCAAGCATCAATGTATTCAAAATCCTGTGTATGAGACAATTCTGTATCTATCCATAAATACGTTAACACAAAAAAGACATATTGTTTTACCTCAAAACACAGAAAGGCCCTTGAACCTCTCCCAGACTTCAGCAAAACACTTCAGTCCTCATAATATCGAATGTATGTTGTATGTCGGTGAAGCAGAAAGTTCCCCAAAACACAAACACATACATGAACACACACTTGAAAGTACATTATTGATTTATTTTAATTCACAAGAGTATACCTTTATTGTTTGATGATTATCCTTTTACGTGTAACATGATCTTGTATAAAACCAGGCCAAATAATACAGTATCATCATACCTTCGGGCCTCTGTGAGAAGGATGACCTCACCACTCAAAAACGTTGAACAAGATAATATTGTAAATCCCTCATTGAAATTATCCCAGCACTTTGCCACTGCACCTTAGTTAATACGGGGCTACATCATATGAGCGAATCGCACAAATTGCGAATGCTTATAATAACGAAAATACCAGACCTCGAACTTCCTATTGTGGGGGGATGTACCTCCCACACACCCCGTTAAATATATATTCTAACCCTGAGATCGCACTACAGTGAGGAAGGGGCAAATATCCCATTCTTCACTGTACTGCAATCTCAGAAAAAGCCCTTCGAGGTCCAGTATGTTCGATATTATGAGCGTTCACAATTTGTGCAATTCACTCCTATGATATAGACCCGTTAATACCCCTAGATCTGTTGTAGTTTCTTTAAGCATAAACTCCCACTCTTCTTTTTCTTTTTCTGTATCTCCTAATATTTATAAAAAAACAGTTTATACACAGGTTTATTTCTGTGAGCCTTTCAACTGCTATCCTCCCAGATGAGGTTTACTTTAGTTGTCAGTGTGCTTGGCTTAAATATGAAAAAAAATGCTTGAAGCAAGCGGGTGGGATCACTACTAAAAAGAGTTTTTTTAACAAAGATTTCCTAAAAATCTAAATAACCATTCTTGTTTAGCTATTTGCATTTTTTGTTTGTAAACATTAGCTTTCTTATAGGTTCATGGATTTATGGGTAAGTACTTGGCTAGTTGCCATTGTGGGTCATTTTAAGCCTAGAAAAGTTTCTTTAAGGGTGAGAATTAAATCTTGTATCTTGTATTTGTGAGGTAAACACCTTAACTATTATGCTAATCCCCCTCTCCCTGGGGGAGGGATTAACTTGATTGCTTCCTACCGAATTCTGTTAGTAATAGCAGAATAATTAGCTTCGGAGTACATCTTTTGGCTTTGCTAAGTAGATCATCTAGATCGGACTGTATCCATCCAGCCATCCATCCATCCACAACCCCCTTATCCCATTTATGCACATGGCGTTGGGGTGTGACTTCAACAGTGACAATCATCTAGAGCCAAGGTTTACACCGCCGGGTGGCTAGCCTTAGCTCAGCAACCTGGTCAAAAAATGATAAATTAAAAATAAATTATCAGATTTGGTAGTTTGCCCATATCAAATTATTTAATAGCATAATATGAATTTGTCAAAGGTTCCATTACATCTATTTCATATGTTCCATATCTACTGAGTACCTCAGATGCTGTATTACTACTTATCTTACCATGACCAGTTTTCTTTTAGTTCTTGTATTCTATAGTATTTTATCACTAAGACTGGCTGTTTACAAGTGGTATAACAGAAACCAGCTTTTGCTTAACATTTTCTGCTCAACACTTGTAGCTAGTATATATCTATCACTGGAGCTGAACTGCAATAGAAAAACTGCATGCCTGTGTATGCTCACTCTATGCGCGCGTGTGTGTGTGTGTGTGTGTGTGTGTGTGTGTGTGTGTGTGTGTGTGTGTGTGTGTGTGTGTGTGTACCGGTGTGTTCAGAAATGGCAAAGCTTTGTAGTAGGTACCTGTAGTATATTTTAACATCTTTACTATTTCAACTGTCACTGTTTTTACTTAGAATTAAAAATTAAATCTTTAGGAATCTATTTTGTATTAACTGACCGTATATCATGCAGACATTTTCAGTGAATATCATTTAACCTTGTAACAGGTAAAATCAGTTCCCATTTGACTTTCAAACAGGACAGTTTGCCTAATGCTTTCTCTATGTTATAACCCTTGTAGCCAAGTAGTAGTCATCCTGTATTTATGTTTTACTGTGAATATTTATGCAAAATACTAGCTACTCATTGCTCTCTATTCATGAGAGAAACTGCCTTCTCTTATGAAGCAGTTTTTGTAAAAATGATCAACAATGACCAGATCTGAATGTTCCTCACCCTAATGTAAGCCACTCAAAAGAATCCTTACCCGCCTGTTGCAAACCTAGTGAATTGTGAAAAATATTTTAATTCTATGATCTGGGACTTCATGTGGGCTGCCATGCAAGAATTCACACTAATGATGCAGTTCATGTACGCCATTCAGATGTTGTATCCCTCTCCTTCAGCTTACATTTTACCCATTTCAGCATCTCATCTCACCTTTCCTGAAAAAAAACAGACCAAATAGGGATTTAGCCTGGCCTTGTTTTTTTTTAACTTGTCACTGAACTTCTGACAGCTTGAACTTGAGACTTTTGACTATCAAAGTGATTTGAACTATTTGGGAAAACAGCATTGGGAAATGTCCTTTTTGGATGACTGTCTACTTTTAATCAGAAGCTGCAGAAACTACTATACCAGCCTTCTAAGTGTGTTAGGAGATTTTTCTTACTATTCTGATCCATTACTGAACACCATCAACATGGAAATACATGCAGTAGAATCAGCAGCTATACCAGCTAAAATAAAACAATATTAATATTCCTTCTATCAGCATACCAGTTAAAATAAAACAACATTACTATTCCTTCTATTGGTTCAACAAACCACTGAAATCCTGGAAATTATTCTACACTACCATTCACTCCAAAGCTGCTGAACTTTAACTGCAGACTTTTCTGGAAACACATGATTTGAAAGATGCATGGATGGGAAAACACAACTTGATCACTTCTAAGAGTGAAAACTGCTGCATCTAAAATGAAGTTTTGTTCCAGAATGTTCTATACATCCCGACACAAACTCAATCTTCCATCCTGTATTTGACTCAGGAGAGTATAGACTCTGGATTGGTTTCATTAGGAAGGAAACCTTAGGAAATTAAAAGAGCAAATATAAAAACTACAACCAAAATTGTAAGCTGTTTCTTCAGCTTAGTAGTTTCTGTCAAACTATTTATGATATTCCAAGTGATCAAGGCTGATATGCAGGATGGTAACACATGGTCGCTGATATGTAGGATGGTAACACATGGTCAGAGATAGAAGTCAATTTCCTTCATAGTTCTACTCACATAGTAGCGAAAACATATCCAACAAGCATTTCCATAAGTTCACAGTATGTGCTGAATATAGCTGACAGGGCCTAGGTGATGCTATCCAAATTAAGTATACTGAGATATATTTTAGTAACCTCCATACTACTGTTGAATTCAAGCATATAAAAGCCTGTCATGTTCAGTATGCAGCTTGAATGCATAAGCACTGTTAAGTGATGATGTTCTTATCATATGCTCATAACAGGCTGTTGATCATGCAGATCATTTGTAGCCTATTCACAAGATCCCAATTCATCAGTGCCCTTCAACATGAATAACTCTTACCTAATTTTGCCTCCTTTCAATGAGGGATTTGTTGGGCCAGACCAGGGAGTGAATTTATAGTTTCCCATCCATTCATTTGGTTAGCACATGAAGCTGGTGGTGGGGTTACCTTGCCTTTCATCTCAGTGCAGTCGACTCCATAAAAGACTGATTATTTGTGAAAGATATCTATTTGGAGTCTTTGTGAAAGATATCTTTCCTGCCAACAGATCTTATTAATGTTACGGTGGAAGTTCACTTCCTTTGAGTGGGTGCTTTGGGTGGTGTTTGTTTTATACTTGTGCAGGAGATCACATAGGACTGGATTCTTTAAAGACAAAGCAGAGATCCCCTGAAGAGTCTGTAGAAAACAAAGAAGAGGAAAGTGCTTTAAGGCAGTCTTTGCAGCACATGGGAGACACACCCTTAACTCTTTTAGTAAGGAAATGTTGCAGTCTTTTGTGCTTGAGTCCTTTGTTTACCAAAGTACATATCAATAGGCACATTTTTATGGGACTGATGAGGGAGCAGTAGAGAGGGATAATATTTTCAATTAAACTAGAAGATATAGCCTTAGTAATCAGTCTGGTGAGACAAAAGAATTTCCTAATGATATTGGATATATGGCGATCAATAGAACACTGTCAAAGGAAGTTCAAAAGCCCTTAATAACTATGTCAATTTTCAATGGGGTGTCATCTGTGGTTGGTGCATGGCTGCCCATGTTTACCAAAGGATGTAATACTACATTTCTTGAATTTAGCTTAAGGCCATGGCCCAGGCATTGCTTGTTTGTGTGTGTTAGATGCTCCTGGAGAATATGGAAGTCAGCTGCAGTGTTTATGACAATACTGAGTTTGCGGTCATCTGTAAATTGGTCAGCCACAGGCCCTTGACTTTGGCCTTGACATCAGAGAAGTAAATACAGAGGAAAAGTGGTAGTCCCAGAGGAACACCACTAGTAACAGCTCTTTTTGATGACGGTATTTCCCCTTCACTAGAAGACGGGCTTCTGTCAGTACACCAGTTTGCTATCCTGTGGATAACATAACAGTTTACATTTAGTTTGATTAGCTTGTCAATAATAGCAGAATGTGGGTTGGTATCAAAGGCCTTGGTCAGGTCGAGCTAAGTAGTGTGAACTGATATGCCTGCATCCAATGCATTAGTGAATTGTTCCAAGACGGCCACCAAGTTTAGGAGTTAGGATCTACTTTTAATGAACCCAAAAGTGATTTGGGTCAAATATTTTTAGATGCCTGATATCCTTTTTAATAAGTTTCACAATTCTGCTCTCCAGTACTTTAACTCTTGTGAGGCTTACAGGCCTATAGATTCCAAGGTCAGTGGCAGTTCCACCTTGGGGAGTTGGATGACTACAGCAGTTCACCACATCTCCCTCATGAGTCTACTGGAGAGGCTGAGACTAAGTATATTCACTAACAAGTCTATAAGGCTGTGCTGACAAGAAGGCAGCCTGGCACATTTGTCTGGATCCATGGAGTTAGTGTTTTTGGACTTAGAGAGTGCCTTCAGGACTTGCTATGAAGTGATATGTGTGGGAATTCTAATATGTGGGGGGAAGTTAGGGGGAGATAATGGTGAAAATTTGGAGTTAAATTTATTTGCTAATATATTGGCTGTGTCTTCTGGGAATGAGTATGTGCTGTTACATACCAGCTCAGTGTATTGTTGGTTATTACTTCTAAGGTTTCTGACATCACTGAAAAAGGCAGTGTGGTTGTCCTTGACATAGGTGGCAATTTTTGGTTCATACCTTTGGAGAATTTGATTTTGCTTCTGAGGTTTTTGTTAATCTTTTTTTAAGATCACTTTTAGAAGTTGAGTATTAAGTTTGTTCTTGTGGACAATAACATTTTCTTCTAATTGCACATTTTTTTATACTAGGGTTCCACCACAGTGTTTACTTTTGAAGTTGTCATTATATTTATGTTTGTGCAGACTAATGTCTCGATGTATGCTTTTAGTTGAGCATAGAAACTGTCCAAGAATGTAGAATTTGTGAGACTGAGTCATCAAGGGGAGGATGGGAGTCTAAATGCATCTATATTATAAAAATGAATGCATAAAATGTCGAACACATCTTTGTTGACATGTTTTAAGCGAATGCTCTTATAAGCGAAAGCTGACAAAGTTGAAACTGACATACTCTAAATTTTAGTTGTCCAACACCAATCCCCCACTGCAGCATTGAACATGAACTGCAAACACAGTAAATTTCCCTTGTAATGAGCACCCTAAATATACGCTACAATCCTTCCATTTTGTAAAGTAAATGAAGAAACCATACCAATTGTCAACAGTAAATCTCCAAAATTACACATGACCAAAATGGCACTTTCCCGAAACACAAAGCAGTTAACACACATACACTAATTTTTCTCAAATGTTTGAAGGGGGCTTTGCCCCCTGCACTGTCCATGTGGGGGGCTGCGCCCCCATCCCCCTGCTAATTATATATACCAGCTTCGAGATCGCACTAAAATTAAGGTAAATATGGATAATTCATAGTATACACATCTTTACGTCACTGCTATATTTGTGTGTGCTGGCCAACTATGACATTTTGAACTTAACGTTTAGATCTTTAGAGCTTTCGCTTATAAGAGCATTCACTTAAAACATGTTGACAAACTGGTGGTCGACATTTTAAGCGTTCGTTCTTATAATATAGACCCGTCTAAATTTCATTAGCTCATTTATGAGTTGTAATAGATTGGCCTTAAAATAGTCTCTGAAGACAGCAGGTAAATCAAAGTTTATCCTCATAATGAATATTATTGCAAGGTGGTCAGATTTGAGCAATGATGTGACAACTAGAGGTGTAGTATATAGCAGTGTTAAATTGGAGATGACCAGATGCAATAGTTTTCAGCCCCTACTTGGGACACAAACTGATCTGTGGAGCTAGAATTCACTACATCTTGGAAGCATTATGCAATAGATTTCTCAGTTAATGTAAGGATAGATGAAATTCACCATAAGAATAGTGTTAGAATCAGTGGGAAGGGACTGCAGTTTGTTTAGATATGTCATGTGGGTTGTGGGGGACATGGAGGGGTATGTGGTTGCTGGCTATGATATGGTATGGATTTTTATTGTCAGTAACTATGACATCACATACCTCAGACTTATTGTACTGCCTTATGAGTCTAGATGTGATTTGGTTTCTTAAGAATATGGACACACCCCTCCAACAACACAGTCATTTTTGGAGGTGGGTCTGAAAGAGTGGTGGGCATTGTAACTAGCACTTTGGAGGTGCCATCATTACACTGAAAACATCCTTCAGTAACTATGCAGATATCTATATTTTCAAGGAGCAGAAAGGCCTGTAAGGAACACAACTTCTTATGTGGGCTGCTAGTGTTGAGCTCTGTTACCTTTATAAAGTCTTGATTTTGTTTGACTATGTTAATAGTTTGAGAAGACTGATACTGCCTAAAAAGCACTATGGGAGATGACAGTGTTTGACCAATATAAAAAATAAATGACGAGAGAGAGGTGCAAGCCTGACCTAGCAAGAAAAGTAGGGTTGTCAGTCATTTTGTCTCAGGCTTCTATATACTAGACCCCTTTAGAATGATATCAATAACTAAGCTAATAGTTCGAGTTAACTAACTTTTGTTAATATGTGGCATCATTCTTGGTGATGGCAGGATGCTGCTTAAAACTAGTTTCACATCAACTTCATTATTCAGAGAGCTCCATCAGGTCTCTCTTCATATGATCCAAGGAGGTGTGTCTCAAGTCATTCACAAAATGAGAAAGTAGTATTTGTAAAGGGACTTGCGAGCTCTAGTGCAGTGGTGGATCTTGGCACCTCAAAGACAGCTTACTGTCACCAGATAAGGGGTGCATTTGTAATCCTCACTGTGTTGTCAGTTACCAGATGTGTGGGCTCAGCCATGATGCTTTAAAGGCATTAGCCTGATAACTGGGTGACCCCCTTTTGCTCTTCTACTGTTTATTGTGTTTATAGATGCTGTCTGTTTGCAAGTGTGATGCTGAGTATCCTGTGTAGCCAACCTACACATTGGAGGCTACTGAGGTGTAGGTAGGGATATCTTAAGCACCTCAGTGTAAGATGGCTTACATGCTGATTTAGTATAAAGTGGGCATGGCTGCTTAAGGTGAGTGTCAGTATTGATATTTCGATGGGTAATAACTTTGGATGACAGGCTAGACTCCAAGATTAGTTACATTTTACATCTTTCACATATAAAGTCATCTAGTCGAAGAAGCAAATCATTGTCAATAAGCATGAGGCAGTTGCTGCATTATCTTAGGATGACTAGTACAATCAGACTTGCTACAAATGGTGTGGGAGGCTGTAACTTCATAATTCTTAGTCGTCTGTTGTGTAAGTAGTACACTGATGAGGTCTGTTGTAAGGAAGGGGATTACATTAGTTATTAATTAGGAGAGGAGACAAAGTTCTTTAGTGAAGATAAGGCAGTATAACAGTGCAAAAAGTGAAGGGGATAGAATTAAGTGCGGTAGTACAGTTTACACATAGTAGGTATAAATTTACTGTAATGTGGCTTGGAAGTTGATTAACACAATTAGAGAATTACAAGTGAAGTCAGGCTTGGAATTTTACAGTTTCATGTCTGGCTCAGCTTATACAATCAGGGAAATAAGGCACAATTAATTGTGGCAGCAATAAGGAAATTACAATTACAGTGAGAACAGTCCAAACAAATGGTTTAAAAGCAGTAAACAGTCTGGAAGAGTTTCCACAACAGCAGACGAATGTATTACAGTGAGTCAATAGCACCAAAAGGACTAATAGAGCTGAAGGATGCAATCAGGGTCAATCAGTAGCAGCAGTTAAAATATAATATAATAACAGTAGCACAATTAGTGAATACAATACAGTACAATACAATGACTAGCAAACAGGCTCAGATGCCACAATAGCAAAGAGATTCAATTACATTACAATCAGCAGCAAATGGTGATACAAAATCAGTAAAGGCAATAGCAATAACTTTATGGATACTTGAAGCAACAGCTATCAATTTGGCACAGATGCCACACCAGTATACAAGTAAAAGGAATGTTTACAGTAACCATAGCCAATTTAGTCTGGAAACTACGACAAAAGATAAATAAGTGGAAAAGGGGCAGTGACCAGTATGCCTAGAGCAAAAGCAGAACTCCAGACCAGATGTATAGGACAACTATGTGCAAGTGTACTCAACAGCAGATGTACATAACTCGACACAAACATGTGCAAGTGCTCAGAAATGTGCTTAGGTGTCTACAGCAGTGTACAGCTGTGCTGAAGTGTCTGCAGCAGTGCACACCTGTGCTCAGCTGAATATTGTTTTGCACTGTAAGAGATCTGGTTTAGCACACACTGCTAATGTCAATGGTAACATACCTCATATATATTTTTTTCACAGATGATTTATTGTTTTAATAGTGAAACAGTAAATTAAGTATATTGGAGCTAATTCATTAATGATGATTTCTGGCTATCAAACTTGCCCAATAGTATTTGATGGCTGTGTGACTCCCCCACTGCTTATATACACACACACACACACACACACACACATATATATATATATATATATATATATATATATATATAAACTAATTTAATTTTCACTATATATATATATATATATATATATATATATATATATATATATATATATATATACACACACACACACACACACACACACACACACACACACACATATATAAGTATGATGGAAGTTGTCTGTTCTCTTCCAGATGGTTAAGACCATTGATTTATTTTACTCTGAAAGTCCCCATATATAATGCCCAACATATAATTTTGCTAACACTAGATGACAGTGTTTTGTAATTTAGAATGGCAGCAGTGCAATGTGGTATAAATAACACAGTAACTCTGAAAAATGTTAACACGCAGTTTCTTGATCTTAATGCATAGTACAGCAGAACAGTCAAACAGGACTCTCTGAGTGTTCTGTGCACTGTTTGAACTCTTCCATATATCACTCCAGACTGAATGACTTGTCTTACCAAAGAGAGATTGTGTCAACATTCATCAGTGTCACAGACCAAATAACTCATGAAGCAGCGTGGCTTTCCTGACTGCTAAGCACATACTGTTTTATGGAATGTACAGAATTAAGGGGATGTCTTGATGCAAATTATTTGGGGTGGCTGCAAGTTTCACAGATTAGAGTGGTCAGCTGAGCTGTCTGCCTGTCTTGTTGGAAAAGCCAAAGAATGAGGGATAATCAGGATGTGCATTCACTTTATTTACCTCCCAGTGGAAAAAGAGATTCTGCAAATACAAAATCGGCCATCATTCGCATCACAGTCGGGTAAGTTGGAGGTCAGAGAAGGCATTAACCAGTAAGATAAGAACAGTAACATGGATTATGTGATGCTAAATACATTGCTAATGTTATGAGGAATCATGAAGCACTTTAGCCAAAAAAAAAAAAGACATTAGTTACTCCCTAATCAAACTCTAGGTGAGATCAGAAACAATGAAAGTGTCAAAAGAATGAGCCTGGCAACTCATTATTAGATCCTCAGTGAACATTCAGAGCTTAGCCAGCTCTTGAAATAGTCACAATAGCTCAATTGTAGCCTTAGTTTACATATAGCCAGTGAGAGGACACTAATAAGACAGCTCTACTGGCAGCCCCACATAATTATGAAGAGCCTTAACTACAAGAGACAGAAGACATTCAGATACAGCAATTTACTTTTAATGTGCCCTGCAACACCTTATCATGTACTGTATCTGCCACTGAGTAAATGCCAAGCAAGTTTATACAGTTTAAAGGGATTTTTATATTACTGAAAGTAGGAAAGGCCAAGAATTAAACTTCTAAAAAGTATTGGCTATATGCCACATAAATTTAATACAATTACTTGCACTTCTCATAATGTCTACATTATTTATGTTTGTTTAAACAAACATTTAGCAAACACGCAGGGTGTGTGCAAGTCAAAGACAGACTTACTTCTAGTAGAATATGCAGAGCAGCTATGTAGGATATGACATATAATTGCCATATAATGATATGACAATGAGAAATAGTATTAGAAAGTGTGGTGCAGAGTATGCAAATGCAGCTAAAAAAGAGCAGTGCATTAGTAAATGTGATATGTAACAAACTAACTGCCTCTAAGAGACATAACTGTTTATGTCATCACCCTCAGAGACTCTGCGCCATCCAACTTCACTTAATATTTCATGAGTTCCATGACACTGACACTAAAGACCAGTACCATCTGATGAGGGAGACCATGCAAGTCATTGTGGACATGTTTCAGCCTTGTCTGCAGCCTGGTGAGAGTTGTGGAGTGCCTATCTCAGTGGAAACAAAGGTATGTTAGTTTTACATATACTAGCTTCAGGAACCTTTCAACAACCTATCTATAAGGTGGGTATCTCAGGCATCTGCCTGGAGAATACTTCATCATTTTCTAGAAATCATACTTCAGCATGTGGGGGAGCATATGTATTTCCACTTACCTCAGGAGAGACAGGCAACACCATGTCGGGCTTGTATGATATAGCCCATTTCCCTGAGGTACTGGGAGCCATAGACTCCACCCATAATAAAATAAAGGCCCCATCTGTGGAGCTGGGAAAGAGGTATATCAACCACAAAGTGTAACACTCCATAGACTGCCAGCTCATCTGTAATGCACAGGGTATAACCTATAATGTTTCAGCAGGCCACTCAGGCAGTTATTACTTCTCCCACATATGACACACCTGTAACCTATAGTAGCAGATTATGAGGAGTAACTTCTCCCAGGCACATGTTTTCTAGATGCTGGATATTGTCTGGAACCCTAGATGATGACAGCCATCAGAAATCCACAGAATGAAGCATAGCAGGGGCACAGCTCTGCCCAGTTCAGAACAAGGATCATTGCTGAGCATGTGTTTGAGCTGCTGAAGGCACACTTTTGCTGCCTGGATTCATCTAGTGGTGCTCTGCCATATGATGCTGGCACAGAGTCAAAAATATTTTCAGTATGTGCACTGTTACACAATACACTACTTGGGGCAGTTACAGCAGTGGGGGCAATTGCATGAGGAGCAGTCCTCAGTGCACTATTCAATGCAGGCTGAGTCAGAGGAGTCAGTGGAAGAGCCTGCAGCAGGGGATGGACATGCTAGATGGAGACGGACACAGTATGCTGTGGCACAGGCAATGAGCCAGCAGCTTGCACACACATATATTACAGCATATACATTACAGTAAAAATGATACATGCAAACCTCACACCAGACTGTTCCTAACCATGCATAGGGTGGCTACACTGTGCATCAGACATAGGCAACTTAAATAACAAAGTATAAAGTGAATAACACAGGTAAAATCATGTGCACGGGTGAGGGTGGGAGCACATGTAGATGTCTTTCACATGGAAAAGAGTGAGCGCTGAGGACAATTCCAGTCATGACTGCAGTTGTGTATATGGGCTTTGAGTGGAGGGGACATTAAAGTAAAAAAGCTTTGTGAAGGGCCATTGTCAGTGCAAGTGTGTGTGTGTGTGTGTGTGTGTGTGTGTGTGTGTGTGCGTGTGTGCGTGTGTGCGTGTGTGCGTGTGTGCGTGTGTGCGTGTGTGTGTGTGTGTGTGTGTGTTGTGGTAATGTGAGGGTGTGTATGCTAGGACACAGCCTCCACAGAGGCTGCAGCACTGTGAATAGATCTACTTGACAGGTATAGGGCATGCATTGTAGAGGTTTGAACATCTAATGTGTGTACCTATACATGAGAAATGGCTCTACAAGAAGTTGCACTAGTTTTACCATGGCCCTGGCTAGATGTTGGTGTGTGCTGCATGACAGAGTTTGACATCTGTTAAAAAGTGTGCCACTGTTCTAAATGTCACAGTCCAGAGGATATCCTCTCTTGGCCATAGACATCGTCACATCAGATGTAGCTGAAGAAATGTTAGTAATGTGTGAATGTGTGCAGAATGTCCATGGACACAAAAGTTTCCATCTGCAGAGGTATGCGTGGAATGGCTTTGTGGACAGTACCTTACAAGTAATTGGTGAATTTAAGAGGACATGGCATGTTCCAATATGTGATTTAATCTTTCAAAAAAAAAATCACACACACATAACATACACTTCTTTAGGTCACCTTGCATAGCCTGGATAACTGTACTAACTAGCCACTGCCTACATGATAGTCCTGCACATGCATTGGGTTGTGGCCATTGACACACCAACTTCAAGAGGAGGGTGGCAACCATGTCTTCAGTGAGCAACAGTACCCACCACTCTGTGTGTACCTCCCTGCCCAATGCGACTAAAGGTAGATCCTGACATATGTCTGGTAGGAGTTACCACACTTTCTTGACTGCTAGTATCCCAAATAAATTATCTCTTGTGTGTGTGTGTGTGTGTGTGTGTGTGTGTGTGTGTGTGTGTGTGTGTGTGTGTGTGTGTGTGAGTGTGTGTGTGTGTGTGTGTGTGTGTGTGTGTGTGTGTGTGTGTGTGTGTGTGTGTGTGTGTGTGTGTGTGTGTGCGCGCGCATCTGTCTTCTGGGTGTCTGCAGGCATAGAGACTGTGTTCTTGGTCTTTGTCCATCATCTATGCAGGGACTGTAGTGGTCATGTTCCCTGTGTCCAGCACACATACTGTCCTCCTTGACTGTCCCAACTCCTCCCTGCCATCATCATCGGAGGTATCAAATTCTCCAACATCAGACAGTGGCAATTCTACAGTGGTGGTGTTGGACATAGACCAACCTATGAACATAGCAAAACACAATATCATGTTCAAGTATGACCCAGCAGTAGAAGTATATGTGAAAATCAGGTGGTATAATACTGTTGTTTGAAAACAAAGCATTTAAATAGCATACCTTCTGCAATTGTTTTGTAGGTGGAATCCCTGATGTTCCTGCATTACTCAAATCAGAGAGCTTTAATAACCTGGCCAGTGAGCAATGGGTAAGGACACCTTACAGCTACTGTTACACAGAAAGAGCTCTGTGTGCCTCAGACATCTACGGTAGATATTCTTGATGCCCAATGAAGCTCTGCACCAATATCTAGCACCATACTGTGAGACCACGTGGACGTGTCAATGCCTTTGACAGAGGCAGACATCCTTCTGTCTCTCTGAGAGATGGCTAAACCAATAACCCACTAACCATCAATCTACTTTGCTGTGTCAAGGGGACAGCTCTTTTCTAAGCACCATGAGTAACAGCAGTAGTCCTGTGGCAGACTCTTTCATACGTATGGTCCTGTCCACCGACAACATTAATGTTCACCACCAGATCTTTGCAGGCATGGTTCTGGTTAGTCTTGTCCACAGTGTCCTGTCCAAAAAGCTGTCAGCCATGTTGATGGAGTGTCAGGAGAAGCATCTCATTCTCTGCATCAGAAATTTAGATTTTCTTGTAGTTATTTTGTCCATGTACAGCAGCATTCGTCTTACTACATTTCTTAGTTTGTGCTCTGCAGGTATGGAACATAGTGGTATTCCCATGGTGGAGACCCAGAAAGCCCTTTACAACACTGTTGCCCCACTTGCCCATATACCATATGCTGCTGCTGCTGTTGTGACTGACAGTCATATTTGTGTACCAGTTCACACAATGCTAGCCATGTAACATTACTGAGCCAATGTCTTCCACACTATGACAACAATAACATTCCCACTCTCAAAGGTGACTTGACATTTTTCTCTCATTGTTTAAAATAGTTTTGCAAATGTGGTTATGATGTATAAGGCAGTGAGGTGGCAAATGGTTTAACAGCAACTGATAATACAAGGCCACCACAAATGTTTATATGTGCTTTAAGTATTTGCAAGTAGGCGTGTTTCCCATTAGACCTAACAATCCTTCAGCAGCATAACTGCCTTTCCCTAGCATTATCCCTCTCATACCGTTTGTTCAATAACCCATCAAAGTATTACCAAAGCTATACCAATATAGCAATATCCATACTTTAAATAGTGAAAAAGCAGCACTTACCTTGTAGAGGTTGTATAAAATGCTGTACAAGCAGTTACCGTGAGAGTACACCTATTGCAGGTTTTGAACATGCTGCTTTGTGACTTCTTTCGTAGCACAATTGCTCTCTGTGCCTTAACTCATGCTTATATTACAAAAATGTTGCTGTCTGGATGCAGACATAATACAAATGAGGTGTCATCTCATTACTGTTTCTGAACTGTTCACTTTGCACATTAGGTGAACATGCTAAAGACAGAGCTTAATTAACCACAACATTTTGTACATGCTGAGGCACTTGTGGGCAGCACTGCACCAGGGGATAAGTGTAATTCCATAAATTACCTAATGGAAATGGAGTTGTTGTAATGCACGCCTCATTGACACCATATAAACAGATAGAGGACTGACATGTTTCACACCTTAATGTGCAATGTCTAAACACTATAAAACTGTGTGTATATGAATCTGTTCTGCCACCAGTCATGCAAATGAGATGCTTCCCATTGTATGGTAGTTGACAAACTCAAAAATGGGTCTGTGTATGACATATCTGCCATTTCCCTTTGCAATTTCTCATAGTCGGACATGGAGGGTAAAAAGTAGCCAGTGCTGGCTTCAGAGCACAAAGGTAATATTTTGAGGAAAGTCAGATTTTCCTCCCCCTACTACACACGTACTATATCCAGAGGCTACTATTGGACAGCTGTGAAGGTCTGCAGTATATGACAAAGGCCTGGAATAGTTTGGCTCAAGCACTGATATATGCCACTGGCATCTCCTGCATGGGAGAATAGTGTCTTCACCACTACCAACCTCCTCGGCTGATGGGAGTTTGAGGATAGAGTTCATCTATCATGTATGCACTGTAAGTAACCCCTGTCTTATCTCCACATAAGCCTGCCAGTGTGTGCCATCCACATATCTAACACACTCCTGTTTCTTTCTCCATAGCCCCTGAAGCTCTTGTACAGAATGTGCAGCTGAAGAGGAAGATGATACAGTGCCTTGGAGAGTGCCAGGGTGAGTACAAATGATTCATACAGTACAAGTTCAAATGTTAACAATCTGTTCATGCACTGTAGCAAGAGACTGACAGTACAGCATTCTATAGTACTATTTTTTTCTGTGCTAGGTTCCATAGTTCATAGGTAGCAATATGACTGCTTGATGTTCTAACAGTATGTGCATAACTGCTTTTTAGAAAATTCTACAAGTAGCACACCATGGCAAGACCGCTTGTGTAGACTGCATGTGATGACCATAGGATTGATGTGCACAGTTGTTTGTCCAGTTTGACATCATTAGTAATTTGGGAAAGGTGTTTGGTGGACGTTTAAGTACAGTGCCTCCAACATTAGAAAGGGGAAAAATATGCGTGAGATACATATTATTGCATCTGTCATTTTCTCACACTCTCTTTTGCAATATACCTGGCTTGATTATATTACTGTATATTTGACTGCAGTCTTCACTTGGATTGTACAAGTGTCTTTCAGATTGGATGTGATGATGCTCTTTTGAGAATATTTCCTGTAACCATGTAAGAAAAATGCACATCTAAGGCGCACTTGTTCTTTGTATCTGTACATTTGCCTCATGCACACTTTTACTGTGTACTGCTTACAAAATTCAGTCTGATTGGCCCAGTAGCTTAACATGTTTATGCTCTCTGTTTCAGATTGCACATGATGGTGGTTGTGAGGGGAGACATAACTGTGCTGCATATTTTTCTTTTAACCTGTACAATTGTCTCATACATGCCACTGCTGTGTGCTTGAAAGCAGGCCTCAGTTTAATTTCCTAGAGCTGGTGAATATGTTAATGCTTTGTCTTTCAGATTACATATGATGGTGGTTGTGGGTTTGATTCCCATACTCAGGTGTGTATTATGGCATGATTGCTAATTTGGTATGGGTGTTTGATGCTCTTTTCAGTATAATGCCTATAGTGCTGGAAGAAAACTATCCAAGATACAGTTTTCCTTTGTATTTGTACACTTTTGTCACACCAACCATTACTGCATGTTTGACTACACACCTCAGTCTGATTACCCTAAGTAACTTAACATTTTAAAGTTTTGGATTCTAACTTGCATGATATGATGGTTGTAGTTTCAACTCTTCCTATTGGTTCTATTATGTGCAATCATTGTCATGAAGGGTGTTTGTTGTTTTTCTGAATATAATACCTGCAATGTTATTATAGTAAAGCTAGGTATGAGCTGCATATTATCTGTACTTATCTCTCTCCACCCTCTTTCTTGCTGTCCTTTCTATTATATCCATGCATTTTTTTACTTTTGTTCCTCTTCCTTTATTTTACACTTATATGTAGCAGCATAGAGACCTGCACCCATTTCTCCAGTGAAGCTTATCAGCCCACCACCTTGACAAAACCACCACTGCCACCAACACCCTTAACAGTGGTAACCCAAGCTGCTGCAGACACCTCCATACCTCCTGCAGCAGCTCTGTTCCAGACAGTGTTGCTCTTCAACCAACCCGCAGCACTGTCAGTGAACATAACAATTTTTCCATCTTGCGATACTTGGAAGAAAGAATGGTGGAGCTCAAAGATAGGAGGCTAGATGCCTATATCAGCTGGTTAGACATCTTCTAGCAACTTGTTTAGTCGCATCTCTGCCCCCACACAGATTCCATCATCTGAGCCAGAGCCCTGTGGTAAGGGAGCCCAGGGCTGTATCAGCTGGTTAGACATCTTCTAGCAACTTGTTTAGTCACATCTCTGTCCCCACACAGACTCCATCATCTGAGCCAGAGCCCTGTGGCAAGGGAGCCCAGGGTGGCCATTAAGCTCCCACTGGGTCATGGCTGTCAAGGACTGAAACTGCACAACCCAGTGCCTATACCCACCCCTGCTAATTGCTCAATCCTCCAAACCACCGTGGTCTTTCTTCTGTGTGTTTGATGTCTTCTTCTTCATTGTGTCCTCCCATTGTGTCAGCACCTCTCCTGGTGAGTCCTGTCTGTCTTCCCAGTTTGTTTTTGTTCACCCTGTACTTACCCTAACCTTGTTGCCTTCCTCATGCTTCCCTTACTACCTTCCCCTACTTACCTTCTCTTATTATATATAAAATTGTCATCTGACCCACATAAAAAATATCCCACCTTCCCCACCTCCATCCTGCTCATTCCTTAGATTTTTCACTTCATGTTTTGCCCTCTACTTGCTTCCCAGTTTTCCTCACTTTCCTATATTCCCATTTCTGCCATTTAATTTGGTCATAAAATAGATGAACATAGCCAAATCAGGGTCCTTAAAGCTTCATCAAGGCACATGCACAAAGGACAACATAAACTGTGTTCAGCATTCTCTGTGGTTGCACTTCAGTAGTATTGTGCTACTCCCACGGGGCCTGCTGCAGTCACGAGAGGGGTATTTACTACATTCAGCACCTTACACTAGTCTCCTCTGTTGTATGCATCTTTAGTGAGCTGTGTGGCTTGTTGCACACATGAGTAAAGAGAGGTGGACTGGCCAAGACCATACCTGCAGTCTTTCTGAATCCCAGACCTCTTCCAGCAATAATTTGGGAACTATAGTCAACAGGATTACATTACAAGGAACATCTAAAGAAAGTAAAATACACTAATGTAAGTAAATTAGACAGTATAAATGATAGCAATTTATGTCTTTTTTTTAAAGAGTGTTTATGATCAAAGAAGAAAAAAGCAGAGAGGGCTGCAATTATGAGAGAAGAAGATATAGCCAAGGACAATGATTTTCCATTTATCTGGGGAACTGTATCAGAAAATCTTTACATTTATAATGAATACTGGAAAATAATAAAATATCTTTGAATTTCCTTTTGTAGGTCAAATTATTAATTCATCATAATGTGTATATCTTCTTACATTTACTTCCTGTAAAACTGTCATTTTGTTTTAGCACTTAAGATTTGTTTTTATTTTCATATATAGATTGAATAAAATATTCTAATGCAGTTACAACTGTAAATTACATTTAGCAATTGAGAGAACATCATCATCATCATCTTCTTTCGGCTGTTCCCGTTAGGGGTCGCCACAGCGGATCATCTGTTTCCATTTCTTCCTGTCCTCTGCATCTTGCTCTGTCACACCAACCAAGTGCATGTCCTCTATCACCACATCCATAAACCTTATCTTAGGCCTTCCTCTTTTCCTCTTACCTGGCAGCTCCATCCTTAGCATCTTTTTCCCAATATACCCAGCATCCCTCCTCAGCACATGTCCAAACCAACGCAATCTCGCCTCTCTTGCTTTGTCTCCAATCTGTCCAACATGAGCTGACCCTCTAATATACTGATTCCTAATCCTGTCCATCCTAGTCACACCCAGTGAAAATCTTAACATCTTTAACTCTGCCACATCCAGCTCTGACTCCTGCCTTTTCGACAATGCGACTGTCTCCAACCCATATAACATAGCTGGTCTCACTACCCTATTGTAGACCTTCCCTTTCACTCTTATTGGTACCCGGCTGTCACAAATCACTCCTCCTGACACTCTTCTCCACCCATTCTACCCTGCATGTACTCTCTTCTTCACCTCTCTTCCACACTCACCATTACTCTGAACTGTTGATCCCAGGTACTAAAACTCATCCACCTTTACCAACTCTACTCCCTGCATCCTCACCATTCCTCTACCCTCCCTCTCATTTGCACACATATATTCTGTTTTAGCCCTGCTGACCTTCATTCCTCTCCTCTCTAAAGCATATCTCCATCTCTCCAGGGTCTCCTCAACCTGGTCCCTACTCTCACTACATATCACAATGTCATCTGCAAACATCATAGTCCACTGGGCCTCCTGTCTAATCTCATCTGTCAACCTGTCCATCACCACTGCAAATAAGAAAGGGCTCAGAGCTGATCCTTGATGTAATCCCACCTCCACTTTAAACGTATCTGTCACTCCCACTGCAGTCCTCACCAATGTCACACTACCCTTGTACATATCCTGTACCACTCTTACATACTTCTCTGCCACTCCCGACTTTCTCATACAATACCACAACTCCTCTCTAGGCACCCTGTCATATGCTTTCTCTAAGTCCACAAAGACACAATGCAACTCCTTCTGACCTTCTCTGTATTTCTTCAACAACACTCTCGGAGCAAATATTGCATCTGTAGTGCTCTTTCCTGGCATGAAACCAAACTGCTGATCAGTAATCATCACCTCACTTCTTAACCTAGCTTCCACTACTCTTTCCCATAACTTCAAGCTGTGACTGATCAATTTTATCCCTCTGTAGTTACTGCAGCTCTGGACATCACCCTTATTCTTAAAGATAGGTAACAAAACACTTTTTCTCCACTCCTCAGGCATTCTCTGACTTTCCAAAATGTCATTAAACAATCTGGTTAATAATTCCACTGCCATTTCTCCTAAGCACCTCCATGCTTCCACTGGTATGTCATCTGGGCCAACAGCCTTTCCATTCTTCATCTTCTTCATAGCTGTCCTGACTTCCTCCTTGCTAATCTGCTTCACCTCCTGATTCACTATCCCCACGTCATCCAACCTTCTCTCTCTCTCATTCTCTTCATTCATCAGCCCTTCAAAGTACTCTTTCCATCTACTCAACACACTCTCCTCACTTGTGAGTACGTTTCCCTCACTGTCCTTTATCAGCCTTACCTGCTGCACATCTTTCCCAGCTCTGTCCATCTGTCTAGCCAATCGGTATAAGTCCTTTTCTCCCTCTTTAGTGTTCAATCTCTCATACAACTCTCTATATGCCTTATCCTTAGCCTTCGCCACCTCTCTCTTTGCCATGTGCCTCATCTCCTTATACTCATGTCTACTTTCTTCATATCTTTGACAATCCCACTTCTTCTTCACCAGCCTCTTCCTCTGTATACTCTCCTGTACTTCCTCATTCCACCACCATGTCTCCTTGTCCTCTTTCCTCTGTCCAGATGTCACACCAATCACCTTCCTAGCAGTCTCCCTTACTAGCTCTGCTGTAGTTACCCAGCTATTCGGTAACTCTTCATTGCTTAGAATTTCAACTAGTAGAAATGGAATTTCATTTATTAAATCACTATAAATCTGTGTCATAGACTATGTTAATGATTTCTGAAGAGTTTAGGGAAGTGTGGATACTCATGCACAACTGCAAGGAAACCTGACCAATCTATAAGCAATGAGATCAACAGGAAATTGTGGGGTCTAAGAAGAATATGCAGAGAGGCTGAAAAGTACCAGACAGATGTACTTGGTTTTACTTTTCTGAATATTGCCTTCAGTCTAGAATTAGATGTTTCTAATATGGTAGACTGTCTCCTCTGAAATCACGTTTTGAGTGGAGATATGCAAAAATCCCTGAGCACTATATTGCTGGACTTTTTGTCAGTAGAAGAAAAGGTCACCTAAATATGACTGTGAGATGAAGAGAGAGAAAAACTATTGTTTGTTGATATGCACCTATAGTATTTGTAGTACCTAACCCTCTTGGAAACTGAAGGAGAGTTGAGTGGTAAAGCATTAACGACTGCCACTCCAATTCTACTGGGAAATTTCAGTGCTCATGTGGGGACTGATAAAGGTGCCAGAAGTGAGTAATTGGGGGACACAGCTCAGCATCTCTGAACCTAACTGGTGATAGTTATTACAGGAGTTCTGTGCTTGTCAGGGATTGTCCTTCATTAATACCATGCTTAATAATAAGCCTAATTGCAAGTACAGTTGGTACAAGGACGAATTGGATGAAAGGTTAATGATTTACTCTTTATTAAAGTTATCAGAATATTATACCTGAATCCATGTTCTTAATACTAAGGGCAAAAGTGGTGCTGGGCTGTGATCTGTTCATGACATGGTGGTGATGTGAGAAAGTAAAGTGGTTTCTGGATCAACTCAGAAAACCCAAACATATGGCAAGGCTTTATTCAAAAATGCACAGTAGAAAATGTCTGTGTTGGACTACTTCAATTTACAACTCCAGCAGAGGTTCTCTCATGTACTGTGGGAAGTCAGGTGCATGTAGTCTAAATGAGCCCTTTTTATTATTTCAACAGTTGCAGTGGGAACAAGGAGCTGTGGTCAGTGTTTCTCACAGCAGTAATCTGGGACTTGCTGGTGAACATCAACAGTAATGGAAGCCATCAAGGAGGTGGGGTCTCTAGATATGATTAATAGATACAGAGGTCAGGAAGGCAGCACCTGAGGCAGATCATAGGAGGTTACTAGGCTAACTGCCTCAGGGCTCTTACAAGCCTAGCTAGTTCAACCCATGTTCTCAAGAGTGCCTGGTTCAAGCAGACACTAAAATCAGGACCTATTGCCCCTGTCCAAGAGGGATACAGGTGAAACCCCCAGGGTGAATTTATGGTTACCAAACCAATTGTCTAAGTTATGCTCAAATAAGGACAATGAGGGGCTTTGTTTAACATGAACAGGAAGACAGAAGGCTTGGTATGGAAGAAATTTGGTGAGGTAATGGAAAAGACTTTCAGATAACCTGAAAGAAGCTCAGTCAATCCAGTGGTGGCTGGGAGGAGGGAACACAATATTCCTCAGGTTTTTCTCATCAAAGGTTGACAAATGCTGCCTTCATCTGGAGGTCATCTTTGAAGAATTCTTTAAATTAGTAAACATGCCATCCTTTGGGGAAGCAGTGCCAGAAACAATTAGGATGATTGGATCCATTTGTAGAGATGACTCACTGTGGAAATTAAACATTACCATAGTGGCAAGGGAGGAGGTGGACTAGATATGGCTGAAAATACTGAAGGTTCTGGATATTTGGGGGGGGGGGTTGTGGTTAACACACCTTTTCAGTGTTGCATGGAAGATGAAGATAGCATGGCCTGAATTGGCAGACTAGGGTGTTGATTTGCATTTTCAAAAAGAGGGGAAAAAACTGAGTATTCTAGTAATATAGTTATAGAGGTCAGCTCATGCTCCTTAATCTCACTGCGAAAGCCTACAGTGGGATATTGAAAACAGATTTCATCTGATGACTGAGCCTCTGAGTGGGGAGAAGCAGGGCCATATCCTCCCTGGCCATGCAACAGTGGACTAACTCTTTGTCCTTGAATGAATATTTGATGAGTTAGGGGAGTTCAGCAGTACAGTCCACATGTGTTTTGTGGGCCTCTGAAGACACATAATAATGAATTCTGGAATGTCTTGTGGAATGTTTTTCAAATATATAGAGGCTAAAGGCTACTGTTGCATTCCATTCAGTTCCTGTACTTGTAAAGTGGGTGTTGTGCCTGCATGTCTGACATTCAAGGTAGGTGTAGGATTCTGCCAAAAATGCATGCTATCTCCTCTCCTAGTTAGGATTTTCATGGACAGAACTTCACTGTGCAGCTGAGGTTTGGAGAAAGAAGAGCTGCATGATGTTGTTTGCAGCTGATGTAACCCTGTTGGCCTCAAATGACTGTGATGCCTGGAAAACTTTGTAGAAGTCCACTGCTGAGTGTGGCATAGTTAGGATAAAAAAAAAAAATCAGAATCTCCAAATAAGAAATCATGTTTTTTTTTTCCCAGGAAGAGTACATTGTTTTCTTCAGATGAGAAAGAAATATCTACCCTAGGAAAAGGGAGTTAATATATCTGAGGATCTTATTCACTAATGAGGATAGAGGAGATCAGGAGGTTGAGTGGAGATCTGGTGAAACAGGGGAAGTGATGCTGGTGTTGTACTGGACTATGCTGTTGAAACAAGAACTGAGATATGGGATGAACTCTCAGTTTGCTATTCATTCTGCGTGCCCATCATTGTCCATGTTCACAAGCTTCATAGAGTGACTGAAAGAGCAAAATCAAAGATAAACATGGTAGAAACATGATTCATTCACGGAGCTGCTAGGACTCATTCTCCATGAAAAAAAATTAGGATCTCAGCAATCCATGATGATCATGGCTGGGACTCCCTTCTCCTTCAGGTTGACAGAAGTCATTTAGAGTTGGGCACCAAGTAAGGATGCTATGTAGGTAACAAAAGTATAAGGCATGGCTCACTTGGAAGACGCCCACTGGACCCATTATAAAGACTTCAGTTTCCAGCTTGCCTTGGAACATTTTGGAATTTTGCATGATAAGCTGGAGACAGTTACTGAGGATATGGAATTTTAGATTACCCCTTCCAGCTTGATTCCACTATGACATTCACAAGAGGAAGATTGCAAGTAGTATAGAAAAAGGAAGGCCAGGGGGATCTGGCGTTTTAATTTCTCCAAGTCTTTTGGGTTTGTAATACCATGATGGGAATGGACCCCATTCCTAAGTCAAAGTACGATTAAAGTTCATGAAATTAGTATTGTTCACTCTTTGATGTTAGCCAAAAGTGCTCTTTGCAGCACCCACAATGTGTCCAGTAATGACTCCTGCAATTCGTACGGTGTTAGATGAATTGGTAACATATCTAAATACGACTGTAAATTCTTTTTTATAAGACAAGTTGCTCCTACTACTATTGGAACTGTCTGGGTATCTTTCTTCTACATATCTCTCATTTCTGCCTGCAGATTGAGTTATTTATGACTTTGTGTCTCTCTGTATGCAAGATACTGTAGTCACTAGGTGTGGCGATTTCAATGATAAATGCTACTTCTGTTTTCTTTTCTTGAACCACTATATCCGGTTTTCTAGCATCTATCTTTTGGACTGTTGGTATTGGGTGATCCCATGTGATGTAAACTCATGTTTCCAGTGCTTTCCATAATGTTTGCACAATCCCCAGTCTAACAATCTCACCACATTATTATGCCTTTCAGTATACAGTCCCTCTGCCATAAGAAAGTCGTAACCAGCAATAAGGTGTGTGACTGTTGTGTGTGTGTGTGACTGTTTCCAATTCCGTTTCACAAAACCTTCTTCATGTCTTCATGTCCACAAAACCTACATATATCTGTTTCTCCCACATGTTCAATGGACTTAGTAAACCAACGTGTACATAGCCCACTGTCTTGGGCTTCCAATATTAACCTATCATTTCCTGATAAAAATTCACCTCTCCTTAACCATTCCTGTGTTTGTTTTTGATCAACATGAGGCTCTTTCAGAAGTTTTCTATACTTGCAACTATATTTATGTTTTTTCCACATTTCTTGCCTTCTCATCTGATCCTTTACCTTATATTCTTTCTTTTGTTTTTTAACACATTCAGTTGCTGCCTGATTTTTAGAATTAGGATTAGAACAGATAATCAGATAAGAATTAAAGTACAATGAATATGCATTGGAGAATGAGGTTACAGAAGAATGAAACATTAAGAAAACATGGTTCAATGTGGAAGAACAAAAGCATGAAATTATGATTAGGAAGATTTCCTGGTAAGTAGAGTGTTATTTAAATGGCTGCTAACAAAGAGGGAATCAGAAATATGTGACAAGTTATATATTATGTACAGCTGTTTAGATGGGAAGCGATATCTCTTATGTATGATTAAAAGGGAATTCCTGAAACTTTGGCCATGAATGAAAATGGCTTTGCTCCCACAAGGTAGTATATGAAAAGAGAGAGAATATGAGTTTTGTGAGGAGCTACAAGAGAGGTGATTTTCAAAGAAGGTAGTGAAATTTGGGAGAAGATGACAAAGATCAAGAAACTATTAAGCTGCTTTAAAGCATATTTGAACATCTGCACTTAAAAGTTCAAGTTTCATATTTGGTAACACAGCAGGCTACATGGATTTAGAATTCTTTGCCTGCACATATGAATGCATGCAGTATAGGCAGTGTCTGTAATAAAGATACTGAAAGAATAGAGAACAGAAGAAAAAGGCCAATACATGGAAAGGAAGGAAGGTTTTATTGCTTAAGGAAAGATGGTAATGCTCAAAGTGATGATAAAGTAAGACATAGTGGCCAATCTGATAAGAAAGACAAGAAAGCAAGTAACACTGAAATCACAAGCATTTTTGAAAGATGGGAATAGTCTAAAAAAAAAAAAAAACAAGTAATCTCCGTGGTATTCCCAAAGTCCCAAAACAACCCACTAAACAAGTATAGTGGGCCCAAAAACAAAACAGTGTAAGAAACGTCTCTATGTGGAAGATTTTCAGTCCATATATCTCTAGTTGGGTTTATATCATAACATCGAAGTAGTAAAATGTTGAATGTTATAATATCGAACCCAAAACAACAAATGCTGAAAATAGCCAAGCTGCAGAATATCGAATTCTTTCCTAGGGAAAGAATTCTGTAGGCTGTTTCTGCTGCTTCGCTATTTTCTCCACTGTGGTGCGAAGGTTACGGACCGGGTTAAGGTAAGTGTGCGAATGGACTGGGTTAAGGTGAGTGTGGGAATGGGATAGTTAGGGACCTTAGGGTTAGGGAGTGTGTAAGGTGAGTGTGTGATAGTTAGGGGCCTTAGGGTTAGGGAGCGGGTAAGGTGAGTGTGCGATAGTTAGGGATTTTAGGGTTAGGGAGCGGGTAAGGTGAGTGTGAGATAGTTAGGGACCTTAGGGTTAGGGAGCGGGTAAGGTGAGTGTGTGATAGTTACGGACCTTAGGGTTAGGGAGCAGGTAAGGTGAGTGTGCGATAGTTACAGACCTTAGGGTTAGGGTTTGGGTTAAGGTAAGTGGATAGATAGTAGTGAATGTACGGTTTAGTGTAGGGTTAGAAGTAGGATTTTAAGTGTATATGTGTGGATTACTTTTTTGGTGTTCTTGTGTTGTGTGTGTCTTTCTCGGAACAGAGAATTTTTTCCCTGGGAAAAAATTTGCTGTTCTGAGCTTTTGATTATATCATATTTTGACATTCCAAGTTCGAGCTTATGGTGTTCGATATTTTGGGATTTCGATTATGTGATATACACCCCTCTAGTTAATCACTGTATATTAATCAGATCAGACAACAGTAGTAGAAGTAGCGAACTTAAACTCATTTTAAGTGAAAAAAAAATAATTAAAAATATATAATTGTACAGAATTACTAAGTATTCGAAAGTAATCCAAGCAAGGCAGGTAGTCTGTTTCCAGTCTAAAATCCTGTATTAAGTACACAGACAAGCGATCCAAGTAAAACAAAAATAGAGTAATAGTTTCCTCACAAGCTTTCTAAATATATATATATATATATATATATATATATATATATATATATATATACTTCTTATCAGGCAAGAGAGTGGTTTATTGTGCTGTAAAACAAAGTGTTATTGGTACACATGTTAAATTCACATCCCTTCCCCCATCAGTGTGACATTCGAGCTGGTCCTGCCCTACTTAATAGCTATCATAATAATATAATCCTTATGTACTTTTAATAAAATTTATAATGACATGGTACCTCTTATTTAACCAGATTATTAATTAGATTATTAAGTCTGTGATTTTATCCAAGACAATATACTACATGGCTGGAAATATATCAACCTTAGTCCATTTGGCAATCAAAAAATATATATAAATATATACATATACACTTTGCATGTAAAAAATAAATTGTAAAAATCATATTCTATTTTCATAACCTATTGTTAACAAAGATTGCTTCGTGCTTCTAGACTTCTTCAGGTCTGTGTACAAGAACCCTAAAAACTATCTATAAAAATATATATAATTGTATAATTAGTTAGCATTGTTATTACACATCATTTTGAATAAAGTGGAAAAAAGAGAACAAGAAAAATAAAAAAATAATAAGAAAAAATGCATGATGATGGAAACAAAATATACACTTAAATTGCAACTGATTTAAAATGGTATTTAAAACCAACTGGTAGAATAAAATAAAATAAAATAAAATAAAATTAGTCATGTAAACGATGTGACAATTTTCCAAGTTCCAGTACACTTTTAATTGAACAGTAGTAGTTTAGTCCAGGCTTCCTAAAAGAGTTCAGCTTTAATTGCCATATGAGTTCATGCTTCTCCAGAATATTTGGGATGTCTCCTTCAAGATCACCCATGTTTATGCGAACCAGGATCTGGAACTTAAAACCTGTGTGTCTTTTATAGGTTCATAGGTAGGTACTAGGCTATCAGCCCAAGGGCCTAAGTAAGCCTAGCCAACAAGGTTCCCTGGCTTACGCCACCCAAGAAAGTTAATTTCCTGTGCCCCTGTCGAGCAGAGCCACAGAAGTGATCCCCGGGGTGTATTTCCTATTTCCCACCCACTCATCAAGATTTTTCTTGAAGAGTGCTAATGAGAAACTTTGCTTGGCATAGATAGGTAGCTTATTCCAGAGTATAGGAAGTCTCTGGGACAGGAATCTATCCCTCCAGCATGTTCTGTTTTTTGTGGTGACAAGGTTTAGGTTCGTAGAGCATGTAGCTTGGAAGGCTTGGGATTTCTTTAGGTGTAGCATGTCCAACAGCTCTGGGTTTAACATAGCTTTATGAAGAGAAAGGTGTTTGGCTAGTGCATTATTTTTACATCCGGAGCGGATTTCTGACAGATGACATGAATTTCTACACTTGAGTTTATTTACAGTCTTGCCTGCATAGAATGCATCACATTCATTGCACTGTGCCCTGTAAATTACTTAACAACAACAACAGGAGAACCAATAACAGACAAGGTTTTAGTTATAACAGGGGATATAAGGGAAAGTATAACCATGCCAGCAGACCTCAATGGGATTTTCCATGGGGAGATCCTCACACAAAACCAGACAGGGGCACAATACAGGACCACCAGGAGGCTGCTCCCCCATCTCGTTCCCCACCATCCCAATCCCCTCTGGCTATCAACACTCCGCAGAAGCCTTTGACATCACAGAGGGATCAGGACAGGAACATAAGCCACAGAGGCAACCAGAACCAACAGAGAGTTGTACAGGACAAATTACAGGACTACCAGGACAACTGGGACCACAAACAGTCCAGCTACCAGGAGCAGCAGCACCTTCACAGAGACCAGTTTCTTCAGGAAGACCAATATCGACAGCACAGATATCAACCGCCACACCAATACCAAAGCCAGCACCAGTACCAGAACAAGAACAATGACCAGCACCAGAGCCCCAGAGCTTATCCCTCTTACCAGGTTCCTCCCAGCCACAGCCACAGCCATAGCAAGGAATACTACTACAACCCACCAAGATTTCAGAAAGCAGAGGAGGAATTCCAGAGGTCTCAGGCTCTATCCATGAACACCCAGGGAGACAGGAGAACCAAACAGTGGACAGGGATGAGAGAAATAAAATGCCTGGGCAATCCTGACTGGAACCCAACTACAGCCCAGGTTCCAGGCTCAGATGGAGGAACCAGCCACAATAACAGGTACAATAACAACAATAACACGTGCCACAATAACAGGTGCTCCACTTATCTGGAACCACTATGTTAAAGTACTGACTGAAAAAAGTGTGTTGTCCAAATGACTTACTTTTGTACCAAGCTGCAGGAGTAAGGTTACTCAGGTACTGATAGACCTTAAAATGTTTGTGAGGAAGTTCAACTTAAGGGTACAGTTTCATGGCAAAAGTAATGACATTAAAAATAAGCCTATTGATGAAACTATCAAAAGGCCTAACAGCTATTGTCCACCATTACATCAAACATTAGCTGCTTTTGAAGTGAAATGTGACATGGATATCAGGAAACTCCTTAAAAAACCTCCTAAGAAAAAACTTTATAACTTAACACAGGGAGAAAAAAAACATTGATTTAACTAGGCAATGATAAATTCAGGAGTGTAATGAAGGCAGACAAGGGAGGAGGTATACTTGTGACTGATACCACTAGCTACAACCAAAAGATAGAGAACATGTTGGAGGATAACAGATTTTATGAGTTATTTATCATGGATGACATAAAAAGAGCATATGATTTATGGAACACTAATCTCACCACATTATGGGAAGAAATACTTATTACTGAAAATCTTTATAATTATTTATGGAGCCCATGCCCACATTTACCTTACTTTTTTGCAATACCAAAGCCACACAAGAACAGAGAAGACCCACCTTATAGACTGGTAGTAGCAAGTGGAGATTCCCTTACTGAAGCCACAGCCATTTACCTTGATTACTTGCTGAAACCTTTAGCAGAAAAGAATAAGTCATACATAAGAGATTCAATGAATTTTCTGAGGAAAATAAAAAACATTACAGTGGAAGCTGACAGTATTTTATTAACTATTGATGTGGAATCCTTGTACACAGTGCTCCCTCATAATTACTGTATAACAGCAGCTATGGAATCTTTTAAGAACCATAATCAAGGTACACAGGCACAACTGCAAAAATTGAGCAAGCTCTTTAATCTTGTAATGGACTTCAATTTCTTTACTTTCAATGGCAAACATTACAAACAAAAAGTGGTATATCAATGGGGGCTGCCATGGCTCCCAGCATAGCTAACATAGCCCTGGGCAAGTGGTAGGAGAACTTTGTGTTAAATAATACAGACTACATGTAGCATATCACATGCTATTTACGTTTTATTGATGACATCTTTACTGTGTGGGAAGGTGACACCTTGCAACATGGAGATTTTATCACTTACCTAAATCAAACAACCCCCTTCCTGAAGTTTACCTCTTCCCATAGCTATACTTCAACCACTTTCTTAGATATGCATATTTCCAAGGACACCAACAATAACAGAATCACCACTGATCTATTCAGAAAACCAATGAGGGTTAACTTATTACTCCACAGTAAAAGTCTACATCTTACAAAAACCAAGTATAATATAGTGAAGTCCCAGGGCTATAGATTAGCAAGAATTACCACAGAAATTGAACCATTTTTGAGAAACTTGAACAACTTAGAGAATGATTTCCTAGTGAGAAGCTATGGAAGTCAGATGTTAAAAAACATCCTGGAACCCATTATAGAACTGAAAAGGACTGAAGCACCTTCACTCAACCTCCCCAGTAGGAGAATGTTAAGAAATTCCACAGAGAATAACAAATGCAAAAATAGCTGCATCCTGACATACACTTTGGATTATCACAGTATCAAAAATGTTACTGAAGAAAACTGGGACATTGTCACAGGAAACCCTTTTCTGATTAACATCTTAGGTGAAGCCCCATCCTTTGTTTATAGGAAGGTCAGGAACATTAGAAGTTTTGTTGAATATAAACCTAGACCATATGAGAGAAACACTAAAAGATGTGAAACTAATTGTACATTTTGTATATTTTTGCAGCAAGGTGATAGTTTTTATTGCCCTTACTTAAAGAAAATCATTAAGACCAGTGCAGGGGTTGACTGTAACCCTACAAAAGTAATTTACAGGGCACAGTGCCATGAATGTGATGCAGTCTATGTGGGCAAGACTGTAAATAAACTCAAGCGTAGGATTTCATGTCATCTGTCAGAAATCTGCTCTGGATATAGAAATAATGCACTAGCCAAACACCTTTCTCTTCATAAAAGACACACAGGTTTTAAGTTCACGATGCTGGATCGCATAGACATGGGTGATCTTGAAGGAGACATCCTGAATATTCTGGAGAAGCATGAACTCATGTGGCAATTAAAGCTGAACTCTTTTAGGAAGCCTGGACTAAACTACTACTGTTTGATTAAAAGTGCACTGGAACTTAGAATTGCCACATTGTTTACATGACTAATTTTATTTTATTTTATTTTATTCTACCAGTTGGTTTTAAATACCATTTTAAATCAGTTGCAATTTAAGTGTATATTTTGTTTCCATCATCATACATTTTTTCTTATTATGTTTTCTTTTTCTGGTTCTCTTTTTTCCACTTTATTCAAAATGATGTGTAATAACAATACTAACTAATTATACAATTATATATATTTTTCTAGATAGTTTTTAGGGTTCTTGTACACAGACATGAAGAAGTCTAGAAGGACGAAAGTGATCTTTGTAACAATAGGTTATGAAAATAGAATATGATTTTTACAAATGATTTTTTACATGTAACGTATATATGTATATATTTATATATATTTTTTGATTATCAAATGGACTAAGGTTGATATATTTCCAGCCATGTAATATATTGTCTTGGCTAAAATCACAGACTTAATAATCTACTTAATAATCTGGTTAAATAAGAGGTACCACATCATTATAAATTTTATTAAAAGTACATAAGGGTTATAATATTATGACAGCTACTAAGTAGGGCAGGACCAGCTCAAATGTGACACTGATGGGGGAAGGGATGTGAATTTAACATGTACCAATAACACTTTGTTTTACAGCACAATAAACCACTCCGTTGCCTGATAAAAGTATATATATATATATATATATATATATATATATATATATATATATATTTAGAAAGCTTGTGCGGAAACTATTACTCTATTTTTGTTTTACTTGGATTGCTTATCTGTGTACTTAATAAAGGATTTTTGACTGGAAACAGACTGCCTGCATTGCTTGGATTACTTTCAAATACTTAGTAATTTTGTACAATTATATATATATATATATATTTTTTTTTACTTAAGACGAGTTTACGTTCGCTACTTCTACTACTATTGTCTGATGTGATTAATATATAGTGATTAACTAGAGATATATGGACTGAAAATCTTCTACACAGAGAAGTTTCTTGCACTGTTTTGAATATTCTAAATACTTACTTCATGGAATGATCTAGTCTTTAAAGGAAGGAAATTCAACTGAATAGGCAGTTTTAGGATGTACAGATGCTTTTGACACTATTGACATTAACTTGAGAAAGAAAGACAAGTGTGCTCAATCCATATAACTTGATATTTCATGTGTTTTTGCAGTAATAATTAGCTGGACTGCAATTTCTGAGGATATTTAAGTCTTTTTAAAAGAGTTCAGAGTTGGGCAGCCATATAAAATAAGACACCTTATTTGAAACAAGGTGATGTTTGGCGTTTGCTCAAGACCAAGAAGTTAATATTTTTTAGGCCAAGTTCTACCTGAATGCTAATATTACAAGTAAGCTTATGCATTCTAAACAAGTAGATGCCATGGAAAACCATGGATGTTTGTGTGTGTGCTTACGAGTGCATATGTGTTTGTGTGCGCACGTGCTTGAACTCGTGTGTATGTGCGTACACATGTATGTGTGCATACTTGTGTGGGTCTCTGTGTGTCTGTGCGTGTTTGTATGTCTGTACACATGTGCACGTGTGTTTTTGTGTGCATCTGAGCACACATGAGCATGTGCGCATTTGTGTGTGTGTGTGGGTGTATGTGTGTGTGTGCGTGTATATGTGTGTGTGTGTGTGTGTGTGTGTGTGTGTGTGTGTGTGTGTGCGCGCACTCACGCGCGCGTGTGTATGTGTGTGTGTGTGTGTGTGTGTGTGTGTGTGTGTGTGTGTAATGTAGTTGATGTACCTCTGCACTGAGTCATCTTGATGTCTAAAAGACGAAAGGAGTATGAAAAGGAGGTGATAAGAGATACAATCGGAAGGTTTCATTAGGCCAGTGAATAACATAATGGAATTTCTTAAATCCATATTATGGTCCATATGTGTGATAAATAAGGGACAGAAAAGTAGAGAAGAGATGGTGGCTCTTGCACAGACCTTACACAGATAATGCTGTTCATGGTAAAGAAGATTGTATTTGTTAATATGCTTGGGCAACTAGAAGAAACACAAGACTTCAAAATTCTAAAGAGTGAAACAGAGTGAGATAGATGGGCAAGAACCAATAACAACAGAAGGGTTACCAGGTTTGAAGAGGAGTAAGATATTGACCATAATGATTTCTGAAAACAGTGATGGGTTAAGAAGCTGAGTAAAGGGAAAAGAGATGCATTTTCTGGAAGTGACAATGAAGAGCATCAGCATGAGGAAAGCCGCTATGAAGCTTATCTGGGAACATCTGGACATTAAAAGTTGGGATTTTAAGCTAATAACAGTGTAAAAGGATAAAGTGCAGACTGAGCTCCAACTAGTATAGTTCTAATAGCATGTATGGCCACTGGGAGAGCCAGCCATCGAGGAATGGGACTGAGCAGCTAATAGGTTTATAGGTTCATAGGTAAGTACTAGGCTATCTACCCAAGGGCATTTATAACCCTAGCCAGAATATGTTGGCTTTTGCCACCCCCTTAGATTAGTTCCCTGTGCCTCTGTCCAGCAGAGCCATTAGTTCCCTGTGCCACTGTCTAGCAGAACCACTGCAGTGATCCCCGGGGTAAATTTTCTGTTTCCCATCCACCCGTCAAGTGAGGGGCTCTGCCTGATATATATTGGAATCCTGTTCCAAAGCATGGGGAGTCTCTGGGACAGGAATCTATCCCTCCAGCATATCCTATTTATTGTTGTGGTGAGGTTTATATCTCTAGAGCATGTGGCTCTCCAGGATTTGTTTTTTTTTAGGTGGAGCATGTCCATCAATTCTGGGTTGGACATGGCCTTGTATGTCAGGCAGAGATCTCTTCTGAGTAAGTGGTATGCAACCGAATACAGCTGGAGTTTCTTGAGTTGGGCTGTATAGGGCATCTGTTTGAGGCCAGTAATCCTCTTGGTGAGGTACTTCTGTGGTCTTTAAAGCTGTTGCAGGTGTCTTGTAAGGTACATCCCAAATGGGGTGTTGTATTGTATGATGGGTCTAATGAGTGATGAGTAGAGAGGCACAATAACCTCTTTTGTTCTAGATGCGAACCCTTTTGTGATTAGGTGGGCCACATAGAAAGATTTTCTAACCACCTTGGCAACATGATTATCAAAGGAGAGATTACTATCTACTTGGGTCCCCAGATCCCTTATTACATTTTCTGTATTTAGGGGACTACCACCTCTGTTGTAGTTCCCGGGTACTTTGTTTTTTCCAAAGGGGATGACTATGCACTTTTTGGCATTTAGCTTGAGGCCATGATTTTGACACCAGGTATCTGTCTCAGTGAAACCCTTCTGGAGGGTGCCTGTACCAGCCGGAGAATCAATTATGGCCCCTAGTTTGCAGTCATCTGTGAACTTGGTCAGCCATAGTCCTCCTATGCTTGCCTGTACCTCTGAGAAGTATATACCGAATGGGAGGGGTCATAGGACGGAGCCCTGGGGGACGCCACTTGTAACCGGTTTAGAGTCGACGTAGAGCCTGCAACTCTCACCATGTGGGTTCTATCCACGAGCCAGTTGGCAACCCATCTCGTGACGTAGGAGTTTATGTTCAAGCTGGTGAGCTTGTCTATAATACTTGAATGGGGAATGGTGTCAAAAGCCTTTGCGAGTCTAGGTAGGTTGTGTGGACCTCCTTTTCCTCATCTAATGCTTTGATAACTGTCTCAAAGAAGTCCACCAGGTTTAGGAGGCATGATCTGCCCTTAATAAAGCCAAACTGGGTAGGGTCCAATGTCTGAAGGTTCCCAATGTCTCTGTTAATGAGTTCCATGGTGATGTGCAACATAGCCTTGCAGATCAGGCTAGTCAGGCTTATAGGGCAATAGTTCTCAGGGACTGTTGTGGCTTACCTTTGTGGAGCGGGATAACTGTTGCTGTGCACCACTCTATGGGTACGTAGCCTGTAGAAAGGCTGAGTTTGAACAGTGTGTTTAGGTGAGGGGTTAGTTCATTTTGGAGCTCTTGTAAGACACAGCCTGGGACACCGTCCAGCCCCATTGAAGCTGTGTTTTTGGCTTTGGATAGGGCTGTTTTAACCTGTGTGTTGGTGACTGACGGGGCCCTACATTCTTCTGGTATGGTTATGGGCCCTTTAGGGGGTGAGAGGGTGATGAAGTTTGCACTAAACCTGTCTGACAGAATGTTGGTAATATCAGTGGGTTCAGTGTATTTTGTGCCATTCCTCACTAACTCAGAGCAGATCTGAGAGTTTCCACTTAGGTTCTTGACATAGCTAAAGAATGCTTTGTGGTTATCTTTGGAGTTATTGGCAATTTTTCTTTTGAAACTAGCCTTGGATGATTTAATGAGGGATCGTAGTTTCTTGCTGATACTGATAAGGGATGTCTTTCCTTCTTGGGATTTTACTCTCTTCTGTACTAGTTTCTTCCTTCTGTTGCATAGTTTGTTTATGGCAGGGGTCCACCAGACTGGTTTCCTTTTCTTGGAAGAGTGAGTCTTGGTTTTACTTAGGATAGCATGATCCATGCATTCCTGCAGATGCTCATAGAGTGCCTTTGTAAAGGATTCAGCAGCTTGGACAGCATTCTCCATTAGCATGGGGGCTGTGAACCTTTCCACCTCAGTTTTAAGTAATGTGAAGTTTGATTTTGAAAAGTTTTTCACGGTGGTTTCCTTGATTGGGGGTGGGGACGATATGTGGATATCCAGAGTGATTAGTCTATGGTCTGATCAAACCAGTGAGGGGTTGACCTCCAATGTGGAACACCGTTCACCCATGTTGGGATGACCAGGCCCAATATGTTGTTCCCTCTGGTGGGGGTGTTGACCAGTTGATCCAGGGCATTCGAGTTTATAAATTCTAGGAAGTGTTGGGCAAGGGAGTTAGTACTTGAGTAGTTCTCCCAGTTTATGTTTGGGTAATTAAAATCTCCCAGTATTAGGGTGTTTGGTAGGACCTTCATATTTCCCAGTGTCTCCAGAAATGTGGAATGGGGGTCCTGGGTCATGGTGGGTGATCTGTAGCAAGCTACAATTTGGATTGCAGTTTTGCCCATTGTTAATTGCACATGGATGATTTCTGATGCATTGTGCTGCGCCACTAACCTGGAGGTGTGGGTATCCTTGATGCATATGGATACACCCCCGCCTTTTGTGTTTTGGTCCTGGTTCTGTGGCCAAAAGGTATGGTGTGAGTTATAGCCTAGTAGTGCTGGGAGCCTTAAACCAGGTTTCTGTTACTGCACAGATATTGATGTTCTTCATACTGAGGAGTGCCTCGAGTGCGTGCATTTTGAGGTTTAGACTTCTGGCGTTGAGTAGCATTACACTCAGTTTTTGGTTACTTGTGCTATTTATGGTGGTGGGTTTGTCTTTTGAGCCTTGCCTAAAAAGGCACTATGGGGGTGGCAAGAGCCTTGGCCAGTATTCGAAAGCCTAAGGGTGACAGGTGCAAGTCATCTCTTGCGAAGCAACGTGGCTTGTCGAGCATGCCATCCCAGGCAGACAGATACTGGATCCCCTTTGAATGACACCAGAAACTTAGCCAATTGTTGAAATTTATATTTTTTTCTTTATACCATGGTATCAGTCTTGGTGAGGGCAGGATGCTACTCAGGGTCAGGGTCATACTGTTCTGAGCTACATGATCAGAGAGCTCTTCCATGTCTCTTTTCATGTAGTCCAGGGAGGTACATCTCAGGTCATTCACACCAACATGGACAATGACAGAGTCATATTTGTACATGTTCTGGAGTGACCTGAGTGCTTGTGTTATGTGGCAGATCCTGGCGCCTGACAGGCAGCTAACTGTAACCTTCTCCTTGTCCAGCCTAGTTAGTGGGACATCAGTGTGCCTGACTATAGAGTCACCTATTACTAGTGTGTTGGGTATGTTATTTTGCCTTAAGGGCTGTGATTGCATGGCACACTGATTATGTGAAGTATGTCTTTCATGATTGGTGATGGGGTGTGGAGGTTGCTTGGATGTCTGCTTTTTTGCAGATTTTTATTTAGAGCCTCCGAGTATGTTTTCATGTATTCATGTGTGTTATTTGCCGGTGTTGGTTTATTAGGTCTATGTGAGACTGGTGGTGTGTTGCAAGTATTACCCTTCTCCTCTTGACTGTCAGTTCCAGTCTTGGGTTGAGAAAGCTTTGCCTCCAGTTTGGCTGTATAATTGCATCTCTCACATATATTAGTGTTTGGTGGTAGGAGGAGAGGGTTGTCTGTGTAAATAAGACAGTTGTAACATTGCCTCAAAATGCCCAGATTCACCAGTTAGACTGTAGAGGACACCAGAAACTGCCCTTAGGACATGCCTGAATAGGTAGAGTAAGCTGTTTTTCTGATTGGCTGGAGGGGACGAATAGAGAGCCTTGTCCTTCTGGACAGTATAGGGGGTCTAGTGGTAGGGTTAATTAGTGCTTGCTATGAGTTTTAAGCAAGAGCTTGACTGTGAAATTAATGGTTTGAGTGCTAAAGTTGAAGGTTTGTCTAGTTCCAAGGGAAAAATTGAAGAGTAGACTTCGTGGAGTCGAGAATAGTTTAACTGTAGCTAAATGGCGCTGCCCGGTGCACAAAACCGTACAAATGGGACAGATAGGCTGCTCAAAGCTCCCCTCTCTCACAGGTGAACAGAAAAACTTCCTTCTATCCAAGTAAGGTATGGGCAACACAGAAACTTGTAACACAGCCCTGGATTCAGCAATAACCTGAAAACTGGACTATACTAGTTCAGAAAGGTGGGAAACAAGTATTTTTTTGGGGGTGTTTTTTTATTTATTTATTTTTTTCAGAAAATAGATCAGATACAATCAAAATTAGTCCAAAATGGCCAATAAACTACTAACTTCTGGGCTAAAACTACTCCTCCAGGGACAGATAGGCTGCTCAAAGCTCCCCTCTCTCACAGGTGAACAGAGAAACTTCCTTCTATCCAAGTAAGGTATGGGCAACACAGAAAAGTGTAACACAGCCCTGGATTCAGCAATAACCTGAAAACTGGACTATACTAGTTCAGAAAGGTGGGAAAAAGTAGATTTTTTTTGTTGTTGTTTTTTTTCAGAAAATAGAGCAGGTACCATCAAAATTAGCCCAAAATGACCAATAAACTACTAACGTCTGGGCTGAAACCACTCCTCCAGGGACAGATAGGCTGCTCAAAGCTCCCCTCTCTCACAGGTGAACAGAGAAACTTCCTTCTATCCAAGTAAGATATGGGCAACACAGAAACTTGTAACACAGTCCTGGATTCAGCAATAACCTGAAAACTGGACTGTACTAGTTCAGAAAGGTGGGAAACAAGTATTTTTTTTTTGTTTGTTTGTTTTTTCAGAAAATAGAGCAGATACAATCAAAACAACACTTTAAATGCACAGAAAAGGCTATCACACTTTAGCATGTAGCCTACAACAGTTAAACAGATTATTTAAACACAAAAATGACTTAATTCAAGTGCAGGCAGCAAATAAGTACAATATGTAGCAATAACAAACTTTTTAAATCACAGATTCGCTAAAAAAACTGGTGTTTTAGGCGGAATTAGTTAAGACAGCAAGAAAAGCAGAAAAATGATACTTAATCACTCTAAAGTCTCTCTTTTGTCTCTCTGCTGCTGTAGACTCTGCAGAAAACCTGGAAGGCACTTGCTGAATGGAATACAAGCGCAAAAACTGCGCAAATGCAGTTTTTATAGCAGGGAAGTGAAAGAGATAGAAATTAGCCCAAAATGGCCAATAAACTACTAACATCTGGGCTGAAACCAGTCCTCCAGGGACAGATAGGCAGCTCAAAGCTCCCCTCTCTCACAGATGAACAGAGAAACTTCCTTCTATCCAAGTAAGGTATGGGCAACACAGAAACTTGTAACACAGCCCTGGATTCAGCAATAACCTGAAAACCGGACTATACTAGTTCAGAAAGGTGGGAAACAAGTATTTTTTTTTTTGTTTTTTTTTTTCAGAAAATAGAGCAGATACAATCAAAATTAACCCATAATGGCCAATAAACTACTAACTTCTGGGCTGAAACCACTCCTCCAGGGACAGATAGGCTGTTCAAAGCTCCCCTCTCTCACAGGTGAACAGAGAAACTTCCTTCGATCCAAGTAAGGTATGGGCAACACAGAAACTTGTAACACAGCCCTGGATTCAGCAATAACCTGAAAACTGGACTATACTAGTTCAGAAAGGTGGAAAAGAAGTATTTTTTTTGTTTTTTTTTGTTTTATTTCAGAAAATAGAGCAGATACAATCAAACTTAGACCAAAATGGCCAATAAACAACTAACTTCTGGGCCGAAACCACTCCTCCAGGGACAGATAGGCTGCTCAAAGCTCCCCTCTCTCACAGGTGAACAGAGAAACTTCCTTCTATCCAAGTAAGGTATGGACAACACAGAAACTTGTAACACAGCCCTGGATTTAGCAGTGACCTGAAAACTGGACTATACTAGCTCAGAAAGGTGGGAAACAAGTATCTATCTATCTATCTATATATATATATATATATATATATATATATATATATATATATATATATACACACATACATATATATATATATATTTTTCAGAAAATAGAGCAGATACAATCAAAACAACACTTTAAATGCATAGAAAAGGCTATCACACTTTAGTGTGTAGCCTACAACAGTTAAACAGATTATTTAAATACAAAAATGACTTAATTCAAGTGCAGGCAGGAAATAAGTACAATATGTAGCAATAACAAACTTTTTAAATCACAGAAACACTAAAGAAACTGGCATTTTAGGCAGAATTAGTTAAGACAGCAAGAAAAGCAGAAAAATGATACCTAATCACTCCAAAGTCTCTCTTTTGTCTCTCTGCTACTGGAGACTCTGCAGAATGACTCTGCAGAACACCTGGAAGGCACTTGCTGAGCGGAATACAAGCGCAAAAACTGTGCAAATGCGGTTTTAATAGCAGGGAAGTGAAAGAGATAGAAATTAGCCCAAAATGGTCAATAAACTACTAACTTCTGGGCTGAAACCACTCCTCCAGGGACAGATAGACTGCTCAAAGCTCCCCTCTCTCACAGGTGAACAAAGAAACTTCCTTCTATCCAAGTAAGGTATGGACAACACAGAAACTTGTAACACAGCCCTGGATTTAGCAGTGACCTGAAAACTGGACTATACTAGCTCAGAAAGGTGGGAAACAAGTATCTATCTATATATATATATATATATATATATATATACACACATACATATATATATATATATTTTTCAGAAAATAGAGCAGATACAATACAAAAAAAAAAACACTTTATCCAATTAACCAGTTAAAAAGCTAAAAACGGAGCCCTGTTCCAGCAGTCTTCAATCAGACAAGTTCTAACTGCACACTCCTGCCACTAGGGTACAGAGAAACCTTCTCCAAAAAAGACAGCCTGGATCAGTGCACAATTTATACAAACAAAACTAGATTCAGCAGGCCTGAATCTAGTCTATGCTACAGCAAACAAGGTGTACTGATTTCAGAAAGAAACACCTCAAGTAAGCATGGCAATAAGCCTTTAACCAGAAATTCCGAGCACAGAAGGGCAGAATCTAGCCTCTCCTCCCACAAGAGTGCAGACCACAAAGCTTCTTAATGTAAAATAAATGGCCTGAAGCCCAAGTGCTTAACCCAGAACTAATACACTTTTAGAATAACAGACACCGAGCCTTCAATCAGCATTTTCCAACTTAAAAGGATGTACGCTACCTGTCTTGCCATAATAGTGCAGACCACAAATCTTCTTAATGTAAAACAACTGGTTTGAAGCCCAAGTGCTTAAACCAAAGGCCTTAGAATAACAGTTACAATTTAATCAGGCTATTAACAAGCAGTAATAAAGGCAGCAGAATAAATTCAATTGAGTACTTTTAAGAAGAGGCAAAAGCAAAATAAGGTAATAAAGTAGGAAGAAACACAAATACAGTAAAGCAGATGAAGTGGAATTATTTTTTTTTTTGGGGAGAGGGAGGAAACATAGCAGATTAAAATACTATAGGGGAATGTTCTTCCCAAGTGCTCTCTCTGTACACAGCAGAAGAGATGGGACTGGTAGGAGTATCTGAAATCAAAATATGATCACACTGTACTCAGTTGAGTGAGCAAATGAGATGGGTCCAGGAGGAGTGAGCAAAAACAGATTTACAGCAGGGGTGGGCAATTCCAAAGCCACCAAGATTAACACCACAACAGGTAAAAGGGAGGGGGAGGTGAGAACTAACTGCAGATAGAGACACACAATATTTATTGAATCAAAGACACACAATATTTACTGAATCAAATCTTAAATAAGTGCAGAGAAAAGTATACTTAAATCAGCTTGTGTCCAGTTGATATATGCAGACAAGTCTCAGTAGTCAGCAACTCCAATTAAAATGATTGCTAGAAATGTAACCAACACAGATTTTAATGCAAGCAGAAACCCCCAGGCTAACACTAACACAGGAATTTCAAAGCAGTCTAAGAACTTTCAGTGAGCCCAGATGGCTACACGTTTTCACACTTCAGGCAACTAACTGCAGATAGACAGAGACACACAATATTTACTGAATCAAAGACACACAATATTTACTGAATCAAATCTTAAATAAGTGCAGAGAAAAGTATACTTAAATCAGCTTGTGTCCAGTTGACATATGCAGACAAGTTTCAGTAGCCAGAAACTCTGATTAAAATGATTACTAGAAATGTAACCAACACAGATTTTAATGCAAGTAGAAACCCCCAGGCTAACATTAACACGGGAATTTCAAAGCAGTCTAACAACTTTCAATGAGCCAAGATGGCTACACTTTTTCACACTTCAGGCAACTAACTGCAGATAGACAGAGACACACAATATTTACTGAATCAAAGACACACAGTATTTACTGAATCAAATCTTAAATAAGTGCAGAGAAAAGTACACTTAAAGCAGCTTGTGTCCAGTTGATATATGCAGACAAGTCTCAGTAGCTAGCAACTCCTATTAAAATGATTACTAGAAATGTAACCAACACAGATTTTAATGCAAGTAAAAACCCACAGGCTAACACTAACAAAGGAATTTCAAAGCAGTCTAGCAACTTTCAATGAGTCCAGATGGCTACACTTTTTCACAATTCAGGCAACTAACTGCAGATAGACAGAGACACATAATATTTACTGAATCAAAGACAAACAATATTTACTGAATCAAATCTTAAATAAGTGCAGAGAAAAGTATACTTAAATCAGCTTGTGTCCAGTTGATATATGCAGACAAGTCTCAGTAGCCAGCTACTCTGATTAAAATGATTACTAGAAATGTAACCAACACAGATTTTAATGCAAGCAGAAACCCCCAGGCTAACACCAACACAGGAATTTTAAAGCAGTCTAACAACTTTCAATGAGCCCAGATGGCTACACTTTTTCACACTTCAGGCAACTAACTGCAGATAAACAGAGAGACACAATATTTACAGAAGCAAAGACATACAATATTTACTGAATCAAATCTTAAAATAAGTGCAGAGAAAAGTATACTTAAATCAGCTTGTGTCCAGTTGATATATGCAGATTATCTTTCCCAAGTGGTTGAGCTTAAGTACTGCTTGCTCGAGCTCCCTATGTAGGGACTACACCTGTAAATTTAAGATAACAGAGGCTAGCTATTTGTGATTTACAAAGAGTGCCTACCCTCTGGCAAAGGGCAGAAGTGAGGAGTGGCCTTCTTCTTCTTGTATAGATTCAACATTGCAGGTTGTACTGCACATACTGACAAACTTCAAAAATGACCAAATCAACTACAGCTGATTGCTCTGTAGGAACCTGAATCTCACTGCCACTGTCAACAGCTTAAGACAGAAGGCTCAAATAAGTCAAACTCTTGAAGGAAATGATTTATGCAAAAGGACTTCTTACAGGGTCATCTGGTTGATAAGTGGAGACATCAACAGTTAGCTGCCAGGTACAGAGGCCATTATATACAGCTGCAATGCAAGCAGATGTCAAGCCACATATAATGGTGTCAGTGCTGTGCATTGCAGGAGATGCTGGATATGCACTGGAGCCATGGATGATAAACCCCTACCAACAGCTCCCAGACCATGGTAGAGATAGCATACAATACTGTCCACATGTAAACATGGAATATAGTGGAACATATTTTTAACTAACTGAAAGAACACTTATGCTGTATTGATGTGGGATGAAGAGACAGCAGGTGTACCATGTATGAGGTAGAGAAGAGAGCAATGCACTCTGGCATTGATAAAGTGCTGTCTGGACCACAAATACTGGGCATGATACAGACAACATAAACGAAACTGATGCATGCATTTTATAATTCCAGTCATGCAAAACAGTTCATGGACTGGACATGCTGAGCATCAGATATTACCATATCAATACAGGTTAAGGAGGGGGCAGGGCATAGTAATTAACACATGCAGAGGTGTGGAGCACAGTTACAGGTTTTAGCAACATAACCATTTTGTCCAGGGACATGGGAAATGGACATGTTTGTCATGCACTCTTGTAGTAGGATGCAGAGAGACAGGGGTCACATCCTTAAGTAGTAGATTGAAGTTGCTGTGTCATGAACATTGCCAATGTGCACTGCGGTGGCATGGGGTCTCAAGGCTGATACACTAATTCTCCTTCAGTCACAATTAGAAGACTGAATAGGCGCATTGTTTTATGTGAGGACTTCACATTTCTTATTTGGTTGAGTAAGTTGTCTCCCCATGCACATTGTACTTAATATAATTAACACTAATGTTACCACAGCATAGTGTAAGTTATATTAGTCATTGAGAACTGACTGTTGTTCTCCTGGTTTTACTGTATTTGACCATGATGAAGTAACCAGATAAAAAAGCACATGTGCTACAAGCTGCCCATCTTCCCCATTAACATACTGGTCTATGGAATAAGCATGCATGTAACACAATTCTACACATGAGTCAATGCAGTCTATAGGGTATAATGTAGCAGAACCCTCCTCATGTCAAGATAAAACCTGCCTGTATCTTGTTTGTTTATTTAGTTTTTTGCCCCATTGCTAGCTTACCATCAAGCCTCTAAGGTACTGTCATCAAGGCAATCATTAAGGTGCTTTCACTAGCATCCCAGAAATGAGAACATTTTTTCACTTATCAACCAAACCACTAACTCATGGTGGTGATGTCAGCACTTGTATCACTGCAAAGGCACTCATGTGTGTTCCCCCACTTGAACCAACAGGGGTTCCCATCAGCAGCTTGGGTGGCCGCACCCATATTCTCCTGACCAGGCCACCCCAACATTGCATGATGAGCATCTACTCTCCTGTGGGACCCTGTCATTAGAGCCATGGTGAAAACTGGTTAGGAACACTCACCCCTCCCCTCCCAAGATGGGCATACCCATACCCTCACCCATACTGTCAAATGCTAGATCCACTAGTTGAACCTAGGTCACATGATCTGCAGTCTTGACTTCATCCCTTTAGACCACTGTATCTTGATTAGTGCAGTATCAATTCCTTGAAACCAGTTACTTGGTTTCAGATCTTCAATAGATGAGTGTAGATTTTAATACCTCTTCATATATCACCTTTCATTATCTTTGACTATTGCTAATATCACACTTAAATGTCTCCTACCATTCAGTCATTCTCCATCCACAACACTAATAATTTCAGGTTACTGTAAATAAAACTTCTGCATTCTTTTCTCTCTCTCATACCTCTCAACCTCTTAGTGCAAGAAATCTGGACAAAGCCAAAAGTAATTGGGGACAAAGGTCCAAAGATAAGGACAGAATTTAAGTATTGCTCTTACAAACTTAGAAAGTTGCTAGAATAACAGGCTTTGCTTTAGCATGCATTTTCTGAAGGATATGAAGTCTGAAACTCAAATGTTTGTCATCATTTAGTTACTTCAACTCTCTTCAATTTTCCAGAACACCTCAAATTTTAAAAAGAACAACCCTAAAATATAAGGCAAAAATCTGGACAGTTAAGAGTGATTCTCTCGGTTCACTTCAGTTATCATTGCCACTCTAAAATGCCATCTGGGTCTTTAACACTGCTTTTGCTGTCCTTCTTCCTATCTCACTTATATTCAGGCTACTAGTCTTCACTACTATCCAGCAATTACCCCCCCACCACCACAAATTACAATCATATCATAGTATAACCTTCAAATCCAAACTTAAGTTAGATCTTTTCAACACATATGAATACTTGTGCTTTGATGGAAGTAACTAATTTCAAAACTGTGCTTGATATAATTATATCAGCATTCGCTTTAAGTCTTCTTCAATAACACTCTTGCAAATATTGTATTGTAAACTGCCACCATTACTTATTCTTGTAAAATGTTCTTATTTGATTGCACATCATTGTTTTGAGACATGTATGAATATTATGTTTTCATTGTATTGTTTTGCAAGTTGGCTTGAGGTCTGGAAGACAGGTGTAAAGAAGAGTTCTTATAGGTTCATAGGTAGGTACTAGTCTATCGGCCCTAGGGCCTATACAAGCCCAGCCAAAAAGGTACCCTGGCTTTTGAGACCCAAGAAAATTATTTTCCTGTGCCACTGTCAAGCAGAGCCACAGAAGTGATCCCCGGGATGAATTTCCTATTTCCCATCTAATCATCAAGATTTTTCTTGAAGAGTACTAATGAGGAGCTTTGTTTGATATAGATAGGTAGTTTATTCCAGAGTATGGGAAGTCTCTAGGACAGGAATCTATCCCTCTGGCATGTTCTGTTTATTGTGTTGACAAGGTTTAGGTCCCTAGAGCGTGTAGCTCACAGGGATTGGGACTTCTTTAGGTGGAGCCTGTCCAACAGCTCTGGGTTTGACATAGCTTTGTATGTTAGACAAAGATCACCTCTGAGTAGGTGATATGCGATGGAGTAAAGCTGGAGTTTTTTGAGATGGTCTGCATAGGGCATCTGTTTTAGGCCGGTAATCCTCTTTGTGAGGTATTTCTGCAACCTTTCCAGTTGTTGTAGATGACTTGTGAGGTACATACCAAAAGGGGAGTTGTACTCTATAATGGGTCTAATAAGTGATGAGTAGAGGGGGACAATGACCTCTTTTTTTCTGGATGAGAAACCTTTTGTGATGAGGTGTGCCATGTAGAAGGATTTCCTGACTACTGTGGCAATGTGATTATCAAAGGAGAGACTACTGTCCACCTGTGTTCCAAGGACTCTTATCACACTTTCAGTGTTAAGTATACTACCACCTATGTTGTAGTTCATGGGTACAGAGTTTTTACCAAAGCGGATGACAATGCACTTTTTGGCATTGAGCTTGAGGTCATGGCTTTGACACTAGGCATCTGTCTCAGTGAGGCCCTTTTGTAGGATGTCCACATCATTAGGAGTTTTGATTATGGCTCCTAGTTTGTAGTCATCTACGAACTTCATTAGCCAAAGACCTTCTGTGTTAGCCTGTACTTCAAAGAAGTAGATACCAAACAGGAGAGGACCCAGGACTGAACCCTGTGGTACTCCACTTGTCACTGGTCTGAAGTCAGATTTGGAGTCTGCTACTTTCACAGTGTGGTTTCTGTCAGTGAGCCAGCTGGCAACCCATCTTGTGACATTGGGATTTATACCTAGTTTAGTGAGTTTATTTATAATTCCAGAGTGGGGGGTGGTGTTGAAGGCCTTGGCAAGATCTAGATAGGCTGTGTGAACCACCTTACCCTCATCTACGGCTTTGGTGACTGCTTCAAAGAAGTCTATCAGGTTTAGGAGACATGATCTGCCTTTTACAAACCCGAACTGGGTGGGGTCCAGAGTTTGGAGATTACCAGTGTCTTTGTTTATAAGTTCCGTGATGATACATTCCATGGCCTTGCAAACCAGGCTCGTCAGGGTAATGGGACAGTAGTTCCCGGAGTCCATGGTGGCTCCCCCCTTGTGGAGTGGGATAACCGTCACTGTGCACCATTCAGCGGGCACAAAGTCTGAGGTGAGGCTATGATTGAACATGGTACTTAGGTGGGGTGCCAGTTCGTTCTGTAGTTCATGTAGAACGCAGCCTGGGATGTTGTCTGGTCCCATGGATGCTGTGTTCTTGGGTTTGAAGAGTGTGGTTTTTACCTGTGCAGCCATGATTACAGGAACTTTGCACTCTTCTGGTATAGAGATGTGCTCTTTAGGGTGTGAGAGGGGGGGTAAAGTTAGCACTGAACCTATCTGCCAGGATGCTGGCAATATCAGTTGGGTCTGTATATTTAGTACCATTGTGCTGTAACTCAGAGCAGATCTGAGTGTTGCCATTGAGATTCTTGACATAGCTATAAAATGCTTTGTGGTTGTCTTTAGAATCAGTGGCGATTTTGTTTTCGTAACTAGCTTTGGAGGATTTTATCAGAGATCGCAGCTTCTTACTGAGGCTGACCAGGGAGCTCCTCCACTCATGGGATTTTACTCTCTTTTGCAACAGCTTCTTCCTTCTGTTGTACAGTTTGTTTATGGCAGGGGACCACCAGACTGGCTTCCTTTTTTTGGAGGATAGCATCTTGGTTATGTTTGGGATAGCACCATCCATGCACTCGTGTAAGTGCTTATAAAGTGCAATTGTGTAGGAGTCAGTAGTCATAACTGCATTGTCCATCTGCATGGGTGTCATGAAGTTCACCACTTCTGTCTTAAGAAGCATGAAGTTGGCTTTGGAGAAATTTTTTACAGTGGTTTCCTTAATGGGGGGTGGGGGCAGCATGTGGATATCTAGGGTAATTAGCTTATGGTTGGATCGGACCAATGAGGCGTTGACTTCAGGTGTGGAACACCGGTCACTCATGTTGGTAATGACTAGATCTAGGATATTGTTGCCCCTGGTGGGGGTGTGGATAAGTTGATCCAGGGCATTGGAGTTTATGAATTCCAGAAAGCATTGAGCAAAGGAGTTGGTACATGAGTAGTTTTTCCAGTTAATGGTGGGGTTGTTGATATTGTCCATTATTAGGGTGTTTGGTTGAACCCTAATATTTTCCAGTACATCAAGAAAAGAGGAGTGGGAATCTTGGGGCATGGTGGGGAATCTGTAACAAGCTACAATTTGGGTTGCAGTTTTGCCCAGAGTTAGGTGTACTTGGATAACCTTGGCTGCATTATGCTGAGCAACTAGCCTGGAGGTGTGGATTTCCTTAATGAATATGGACACACCTCCCCCTTTGGTTTTCCGGTCCAGGTTACATGGCCGAAAAGTGTGGTATGAGTTACAGCCTGGTAGTGCAGGGGTGCTCTCTGTAGCCTTGAACCAGGTCTCAGTCACTGCACAGATATTGATGTTCTCCATTTTAAGGTGTGCCTCGAGGGAGTGCATTTTGAGATTTAGACTTCTAGCATTAAGTAGCATCACCCTCAGTTTTTGCCTGTTCCTGCTACAGTGGTGAATTTGGCATTTGAACCTTGCTTAAAAAAAGCACTACAGGAGCGGCAAGAACCTTAGCCAGTATCCGGAATCCCAGGGGTGACAGGTGCAGGCCATCTCTGGCAAAGCATCGTGGTCTGCAGACCATGTCATCCCAGGCAGACAGATACTGGATCCCTTTAGAATGACACTAGAAGCTTTGCCAATTGTTGAGGTCAATCATTTTACCCTTGTACTGCGGTATCATTCTGGGTGATGGCAGAATGCTACTCAGAGCTAGGGTCATACCTGCCTGGGCTACAAGATCGGAGAGCTCTTCCATGTCTTTTTTCATGTAGTTCAGGGAGGTACGTCTCAGGTCGTTCACACCAATATGGACAATGACAGAGTCATATTTGTACTTGTTGTGGACTGACCTGAGTGCATGGGTTGTATGGCGGATCCTGGCACCCAACACACAGGTGACAGTAACCTTCTCCTTGTTTAGCCTGGTGAGTGGGACATCAGTGTGCTTGACTATAGAGTCACCTATGACTAGTGTGTTGAGTATGTTGTTTTGCCTTATTGGCTGTGGTTGAGTGGCACACTGAGTCTGCGGGCTATGTGTCATTTGGGTTGTGTTGGGGGGTGGAGGTCACTTGCATTTCTGCTTTGGAGGTCTCTGTTGCTTGAGCAGATTATTACTGAGAGCCTCTGCGAATGTTTTTGTGTTTCTATGTGTGGATTTTGGTGGTGTAGACTTAGTGAGACTATGTGATGAGTGTGGTGTGGTGCAAGTGTTTACCTTCTCCTCTTGACTGTCAAGTTCAGTCTTGGTTGGAGAGAGCTTTACCTCCAGTTTGGCTAGATAAGTGCATCTCTCACAGGTTGTAGTGTTGGGTGGTAGGAGGAGAGGGTTGTCTGTGTACATGAGGCAATGTCTACATTGCCCCAAGATGCCCAGATTCATCAGATAGACAGGAGAGAACACTGGGAGCTGACCCTTGGACATGCCTGAATAAAAAACTATTTTCCTTTAGATAAGTGAGGAAAGTGAGTACAAGAGCTGTTTTTCCTCTAAGCAAGTGAGGAAAGTAAGTACCCAAACTATTTTCCTCTAGGTAATGAGGAAGGTTGAGTGCTGTAGTAATTAGTATGTTATTTAGTGCTTACAAGTTCTGAACAAGTGCTGATCACGAATAAGCAAATTCAAGTGCTAAAATTCCATAACTCAATTCAAGAGTTGCTTGGACCAGTGGATGGTGAATCAAAAATGTACCCCTGGTCTGGCACCTATGTCTCTATTAGACTGAGACAGCCTGTAAATGCTTGACCACCCATGCCCAAGTCTGCATATACCCCTTCAAATAACTCTAGAGCATAAAAACTTGTCAGATACATCTGGGAAGCATGGCGAGGCTTAAAAAGCCCCCAAGATCATTAGCCTAGTAATCACCTATGAACCCATGACTTAACAATATATTGTCAGTTTCACTACTCCTTTCTTTTATAGCAATAAGATGCCACCAGTCTAAACAATCTAACAGATCAAGGTTGCATTTATTATATATTTGTAAAATGAGCAAGTGGTGTATTAATGTATGATAGCCATATTTAAGCAACTTCTTCAGAAGGTGGATGCCAGCAGTTACATTCATCAGTTTTGTGTAATTACTCATCTATACATTAATAATCAACCAGCCCTAGGTTTTTGAAACCAAATGGATACATTCTTTACTTAATAGACTTAAACAATACACAATGAATATACTTTTAACAGTAACACACACACAAACCCACATATATATATATATATATATATATATATGCATATATATATATATATATATATATATACATATATATATATATATATATATATATATATATATATATATATATATATATATATGGATATATTATGATACATCTAATAAACTTTTCATTTAATCATAAAACATTTATAAAGTTATTCTAAAACACATTTAATAGAATCACATTTCATCTAAAAGTTCATTTACTACAAATACTCCTCCAAATTGTTTTTTTTTTCAGGGGGGAAGGCCCCCTGTTAGCCCATGTAGGTGGCTTCAGTCCTCATCACCCTTTATTTAAATACACTAAATCCATGGTCATACAACTAGAGAAAAAAAGAGAAAAAAAAGAGAAAACATCACGCAATGAATTACTGTTTATGCACAAACTTGAGGGTGGGGATTAGCAAAGTACAAATGGTGCACTAGACTTAACTTGTTTTGTAATAGTACTACTCTTAACACCCTAAACCACACCAGCAATAATTCTCCATAGTGTACTACACTTTTCTGTTAAATGTGATTAGATTAAATGTCTTTTAGATTAAATGAGCTTCAGATTAAATGTTTAGATATTTACTACCCCAGGTGTGAATTTGCAGTTCTGCTTCCATTGATCCAAATTACATTTGAAGAGGGCCAGGGGAGGGCTCTGCTTAATGTGAATAAGAAGCCTGTTCCAAAGAAGGGGTAATCTCTGAAACAGATATCTGTCTCTCCAACATTTTTTGTTTGAGTTGCTGACTACATTTAGATCCCTAGATTGGGTGACCCTCATTCTGTTTGTCTTATGGATGAGTAGCAGCTCCATCAGGCCTGGATTTGTGAGTGCCTTGAATGTCAGGCATAGGTTACTTCTTAATAGTTGGTAGGAGACAGAGTAAATGGATGGGGCTTTTAGTCTGTCTGCATAGTTCATGTTGTTTACCCCATGTATTTTCTTTATAAGGAACATACTGAGGTCACTCTAGCTAAGTATAAGCCAAATGGCGCATTGTACTCAATTATTGGTTTAATGAGAATAGAGTACAGCAGGACTATAATTTCCTTGGATCTGGATGCCATACATTTACTTATAAGTTGTGCCATGTAAAAGGACTTCCTCACCACTGACTACACATGGCGGTTGAGTCCAGGCACTATCTATCTATGTACCTAGATATCTCACCTCTGAGTCTACTCTTGGGGGTGTGCTATTGATGTAATTTTCAGGGGTATTTGACTTTCCAAAGGGTATGATAATGCATTTTTTCACATTTAGTTTTAGGCCACCACTCTGGCACCAATCATTTGTCTGATCTATACTCTCCTGAAGGATATCTACATCATTGGGGGATTCAATGACTGGCCCCAGCTTGCAGTCGTTGGCAAACTTTGTTATCCAGAGGGCTTCCACATTAGCCTTGACTTCAGAGAAGTATATTCTGAAAAGAAGTGGTTCCAGCCTTAAGCCTTGTGGCACACCACTAGCAACTGGCCTCTTGCTGGATCTGGATTCACCCACTTTAACCACGTGTCCTGTCTGTGAGCCAATAGGCTATCCAGCCCGTGAAGTAGGGATTTCTGTCCAGTTTTGTGAGTTTATTTATAATACCTCTGTGGGCAATTGTGTCAAATACCTCGACCATGTCAATGTCAGTGGTATGTACTGCTTTACCCTCATCCATGGCCTTAGTGACTTTCTCAGAGAAATCCACCAGATTCAGTAGGCATGACCTGCCTTTGACAAAGCCAAATTCGGTTAGATCCAGTTTTTGGAGGTTTCCTTTGCCATTATTTATCAGGACCATGATTATTTCCATGGCCTTAAATATAAGACTATTTAAACTTATGGTTCTGTAATTTCTCGGGTTAGTAGATAGTCCCCCTTTATGCAGATGGATGACTGTTGCTGCCCTCCACTCTGTTGAGACAAAGCCAGTCCAGAGACTATGGTTAAATAAAGATCCTAATGAGCCTGATAAGTCCTGATTTAAGCTGTTTAAGAGGTAAAATAGTACATCATCAGGCCCCACTGAAACTGTGTTTTTAGCTTTAGAGAGCACAGTAACAATCTGTTCTTTTGTGATGCTAGGTGGTGGAGTGGTAGAGGATATTTCTTGGGGGAGAACTGGAGGTGATGGGAAGGTGAAATTTCAGCTGAATTTGTTGGCAAGCAGATTTACTATATCTTCCAGTTGAATCTAGGCAATGCCATCTTCAACTAATTCCGCACATTGGTGGGTGTTGCTCTTAAGATTATGGACATAACTGAGAAATCCCTTATGGTTATCCTTAGTTTTGGAGGCTATTTTACCTCAAAGTCTGCTTTCAGAGGCTTGACTAGTTCCCTCATTCACTTGTTTAGATTTATGAGGGACTCTTTGCTCTGTTGTGCACATTCCCTCTTACTTCTTTCTTTTGTTGTGCAACCTATTAATACCAGGGGTCCATCAGAGTTGCTTGTTTTTGTGGATTGACCTGGGTTTATATTGGTCTAGTACTGTTGTTTCTATGCAGTTGTTTATATGATCGTACAGGGCTTTTGTGTAAGCCTCTGCATAGGTTTTTGTGTTTTATGGATTTGAGGAAGCATGGAAACTAACCACACCATTCTTAATATGGAGTAATTTACCTTAGGGAAGTTCTTAAAGTTTTTGGGGTTAGGTGGGGGGTGGGGGGGCAACAAGTTTTACCTTTACTTCAAGGGAGACCACTTTGTGATATGATCTTACCAGTGAGGACATCACACTGGGGTGGGGAGTGGGGTAGCACTCTCCCATATTTGAGAGTACCAGATCTATGATATTTTTACACCTAGTGGGAGCAGTTGCGGACCTATATTTTTGGGATCTTGAAGCAAACAACAATAGGGCAACATCTAACAAGGTCCAAAGGGCCTTGCTGTGCTTGCAAGGACTTTAGGGCCCAAATGTCAGAAAATGGGGTGATGTCCTTGAAAATGGGCCATACAGTGAGTCCATTCCCACCCGCAATGAGGTCTGGATAACTGCTGTCATCCTGTTCAGTGGGGTTGTTCTGTGGCAGATCACCACATATTTTTTTAAAAATTCAACCACTACATCACAGATTTTGATCAAGATGCTGTACTGGGTTATCTCACATGTCAGCCACTGGTGTGAACCTAACCTAATCTTTATTTTGTATTTTAATTGTGAAGGGAAAACTATGTCTACATTCTGCAAAAGTTAGGTTAGGTTAGGTTAAGTTAGATTAAGTGGTTAGAGTTATGGCAGAATGTGGACAAGGTATTCCCTTCAAAAGTAAAATATACAATATTGGAGCTCAACTCACATTTGATTTTATGAATGTAAACTATGACATTGACAAAAATAAATTATTATTGCAGTGAACAATAACATATTGTACATACAGTAAAAATAGAAATAATAATAACAATAGCAAAAATAATAATATGGTGATAATATACATACAAACACACACATATAGATATAGAGTAATATTGTAATGTCTAATCAATGAAATATAAAATATACCCAAAGGCCAAAGCATTGACTAATACATAAAAAGAATACAATTTCAGCCATAAAGTTATTAGTTTATTTTGCTTTATTCCCTATCAAATATATATTTCATTTGAACAGTACTGTCCCAAAAATGCCCCAAACCAATCAGATTTTGCAAAATAAATACGAATAAAAAATTGTAGGGGTGAAACAATAGTTATATAAAAACTCAATAGACGGTGCATGGGACGACCGAAGACTCCATGAGGAAAAATGACTTGGGTAAACTGTTGTAAAGCCATTACCCTCGACATGACACGCGAATGCTCATTTTGAACTGTTTACAAAGAATTCTGCCACTAGAAATATAGTAAATGAGAAATAGGACAAAAAAAAACTCAAATGAATAAGCAAAACATAAAAATATCATGCTAGAAAACATGCATCTCAGTAACTATTGAAAAGTTATTTAATGCATCTGTGCTGATGTTTGTGCTGCAATGACAGTCTTGTACTTACTGATGCTGCCAAATACATCTTTGTTTTGCTGCCTTGCTAGAATAAAAGTCTGTTACAGTTAACTTGCTCAACTTTGAGCAATACTATTAAAATAACTTGTTTACAGAACAGATGACACATACAATACTGTACAGTTTACAGCTTTAATGTCTCAGGTTAAACTTTTAAACAGCATGAAAGATGTTCTCCAGTACGCAGATCTAACACCATTTAATTTTACTGTCCTCATATATGCTTTTTATGAAAGCAGTCTTTTGATGTTGATGTGATGCAGTCTGTTGTTAAGCTACTTTGTGTTCTGTTTCAAGGTGAATTATGTGATAGTTTAGTGAGTAGTCCTTGCCTCCAACCCAGTAGGTAGTTGTTCCTTCCTTGCAGGAATTAAGGAGTCATCCTTATCAGCATTTTCCCTTGTAGTTGTACCAGACACTGCTGCATTCATGTTACAAACAACTGGATGCTTTTTTCACTTGATTTTTAGCTAAGAACTGTTTAACCCTCTTTCTCTCTCTCTTTATATATATATATATATATATATATATATATATATATATATATATGTTGTTGTTGTGTCTTTCGGCTTTTCCCGGTTGGGGGTCGCCACAGAGGAACTCCGGTCCGCTAATGATTAGTAGTTGATTTTTACGTGCCGAGTTACCAGCCCTGACACACAACCTTCAACGAAGGTACGCCCATTCACGCATGTCTCCACGCAGAAGACGCTCTAGCTGAGAATCGAACAGTACAGCATCTTACTGTGAGGCGACAATGCTACTGCAGCACCACCACATATATATATATATATATATCGACAGACCAACTGTCAGAATCCAACCTTGCCGAACACCGTTTACCAAAACTGCTTTCACCGAAAAAGCAGTTTCGGTAAACGGAAGGTAAAACACACACACAGACACATACATGCACACACGCGCACACACACACACACACACACACACACACACACACACACACACACAAATAAAAAAAAAACACACACACCAAGTTTATGCGGGGGGGCTTCACCCCCTGCACCCCCACACCCTCCTACTTTTATATTCTCACTCCGAGATTGCACTACAGTGGGGAAAAGTCCTATCTCACCCACTATCACTTCTCCCCGATTCCCTGTACATTTACGAAAGTTTCACGGAAGCACTTTTTTCGATAAAAAGTGCTTTCGTGAAACTGTGACAGCCCGTTTCACTTTAGGTGAAACAGGCTTTCGTTAGACTGTCCTAGACCCATATATATATATATATATATATATATATATATATATATATATATATACATAAAAGAAATATGGGAACTGGAGCACTAGTTGCTGGCTTAAGAAACAGCAGGAATATATACAGAAAAATATCATGCTTCATGCTAACTATGGATCAAGCTTATAAGCACACCTTAACCTATACATCTTTAACACTAAATACTAACAAAGATATAATCAAAAACTTACCAAAAATGAAGGAAATGTAAATTTGGAGGAAAGAAAATGACAACACCCAACATCAATGCACAGAAAAAAGTATTGGTTCATTCTCTACCAGAGAGGAAGTTGGAAGACGGTCATCAGAGCGGGCTCGTTAGGATAAAGAGGTGAAAATCTGATTTTTGGTGTTAAAATGCACAAGTGAGATGAGTGCAGCCTTAATTGAGAAGTCAGATGTCTTTTTATGGTTCTGATTGGCTCTAGCCTAAGAACTGAGGTGTAGAACTTTTAAGCCATGCACCAACAAAGGATTTGAGGATCCAAATGTAAAAGTGTAGATTCTGGTAAGCTCAACTAACCCATACAACTGGGAGTTCGGACACTGCAAACCACCAAGAAAATTTTGAAATATGACCAATTACAGGAGAAATTTGAGGCCATATAAAATGGGTATTGGAGCATATTCTAACTTAGAATTTCTAAGGTCAATATTAATTACTTAATCCCATCGGCGTATGATTCTATCACTAAAATAGCCTTATGTCAATAACAAACATTTAAAAAAGTCCCATCGATTCTGTTGAAAAATTCATTCATTAAAAAAAAAAGTTGCTTCAGTGGCCCTCCAGGATTAAGGACTCTGAAGCTTAAGCATCATTAGTTTCATATTAGGTTCATCACTGAGTGGGAGTGCAGACTATCTGCTCCAGGACATATGAATTTACAAAGTCAAGAAATCTTTCAGCCTACATGTTAGTAGTCATGTATGCTTCCCAATTAATGAGGGGTAGTTAAAATCACCCACGAGTATGGTATTGGGATGGATGGTGACTGATTCTAGTAACTCTAGGTATAATATATGGGTTTCCTGGTTCATGGTGGGGGACCTGTAGCTAGCAAAAATATGGTAATGGATATTTCCCATGGTTAGTTGGACATGGAGTAGCTCAAGCATGTCATATTGTTTGACCAGCCTTGAGGTATGCTTATCATTTATTTAGATAGAAACATCTCTGCTTTTTGTTCTTTCATGTTCAGCGAGTGGGCAGAATGTATGAAGGGCATTACAGCCATGCACTGCCAGAGTGCTTTCCATAGCTTTGAACCATGTTTCAGTAACTGCACAGATGTCAGCATTCTCCAGGGTGAAGAGAGCTTCCAGGGAGCGCAGTTTCTTGTCGAGGCTCCTAGCATTAAGCAGTAACACCTTTAGCTTGTCCTGAGTAGCTTTTGTTATGTTGGGAGGTTTGTCTGTTTGACAATGCCTAAAAAAGGCACTATGGGGTGGATAATGTTTTGACCAATATCCAAAAGCCTAGAGTGACAGGTGAAGACCATCCCTGGCAAAGCAACCTGGCCTGTCAACCATGTAGTCCCAGGCTGACAAATATTGGATCCCGTTATAATGACACCAGTAACTAAGCCAAGTCAATCAGTTTCTGCTGATATTGTGGCATCATTCTTAGAGTCAATAGAATGCTGCTCAATGCTAGGCTCATATCTGCCTTTGACACACATTGTGGGAGCTCAATCATAGTCCAAGGAGGTAAGTTCCCAGTCATTTATGCCCACATGGACTCTGGCTGAGTCATGCTGGTCCTAAGGGGTAAATGACATGAGTGCTTGCATGATCTGGGAAATCCTGGCCCCTGACAGGCAACTAACTGTGATCTTCCCCTTATCCAGCCTGGTAAGAGGGACATCAATGTGTCTCACAATGGAGTTCTCCTATGACCAGAATATTGGGTTGTGGAGTGTTTTGCCTTATGGGTGTGGTTGTTGAGGCACAATGAGATGTGGCTTTATGTGTTGTGATGAGAATTGTCTTGCGTGTGCATGTGTGTGTGTGTGTGCGTGTGTGTGTGTGTGTGTGTGTGTGTGTGTGTGTGTATTTTCTGTGGACTGCACCTGAGCGAACTTTGAGGTGTGGGATAGTATATATAATTAGCAGTAGTATATATAATTAGCAGGAGAAGTGGACAAGTACGGGGGAGGGGGTGCTTATCCCTACGAAAAACAATGTTTTCTTTTCATTTTTTTTTGCATGCACTGAGAGTGACAGTCAGTGCATGCCAACATTGTGAACATCGACATTTGTGCTATTCAACAAACCTAAATAAATCCATATATATATATATATATATATATATATATATATATATATATATATATATATATATATATATATATATATATATATATATATATATATATATATATATATATATATATATATATATGGGTCTATTTCATGACATCTAAATCTCACATTATCGAATCCCACATCATCGAGACAAAATCAATGTAAACTCACTTCAGAGAAAATCCAGATTGGTGAATCTATTCCCAGGATAAGTAACCTGTTGGCCAACAAGGTAAACTTTGCCCTTTTCCCAACTCTAGTGCCATCTTGGAGTTGGTATATTTAGCTAGGGAGGGTGTGGGAGGCACAGCCCCCCACATTGGGGGGTATGGGGGGTGTATCCTCCCACCTGAGTGGGTTGGAGATGGTGCTGTTTCATTTTCGTGACTTTTGATATGAGTGATTACTTACCCTGGGAGTAGATTCACCTATCCGGTCTTTCGCTGAAGTGAGTTTTCGTTGATTTCATCTCGATAATGTGGAATTCGATAATGTGTGATTTTGATGTTATGAAGTAGGCCCATACATACTCACACACACACACACACACACACACACACACACACACACACACACACACACACACACACACACACACACACACACACACAGACACACACGTATACACACATATATACGTGATGGCATTTGAAAAACATTACCTTCTAGTAGTTATACTGCTGTCCCTAACTGACTGTTACTTTCATTTAAGACCATTTAGAAGTTGCAAAAGACATATGCAGAATTTATAAATATAGAAATCACTGACTCTAGCCATCGAGCTTTATTTCTTGTCATCTGGAATCAATGAAAAAAGATTTCTTTATTGCTCCCAGTCCATAAAGTTTATACAATGCTCTAACAGGAAAACACAAACTTGATTAACTGACTTGAAGAGATACATTCTCATCTATGAAGGAAAAGCTACATTACTTGAAGATCCTCCAGATATGTGCCCTAGCCCATGGAAACAGTGGGAAATATTTAGTTAGTACAGTCCTTCCAAAAAATTCTCCTTTTTTTTGCCTTTGGTCAAGAAATGGCTTTTCACTTTTTGCTGAGTTAAACTTTTGTATTGCAGTAACATAGACCAAAGCAAAGCTGTTTTGGTGATAAGAAAGTTCCACATCCAAATAAAGTAATATAATAGTCTGCTACTGTGTGCACGTGCATGTGTGTGTGTGTGTGTGTGTGTACGCACACAAGTTTCACTTTTTAATGTCTTATTGCATTTCTACAGAGTAAAGAAAAATAATTACATGGCCTGTACAACTTGGCAAATTTTAAATTTTTGTGGCATTTTTAGTGAAAAGAATTATAGATTTTATGCAGCTTTTCACAGTTTAATCTTCACTGCACATTTACTGAAAAAGCAGCTACAGGTTTTATACAGATTTTCACATTTCCCACATTCCTCTCAACTGTACAGATTTTCGTAGAATGTCCAGATTTTTGACTTATATATTTTGGTCTGTTTATCATAAAATTGTGGTTTTCTGACAAACCATTAACAAGTCATCAAATATTAAAGTCAGAAAATAATGACAGGCATTTGAGTTTCAGACTACATACTATTCAGAAAATTCATGCTAATGCAAAACATTCTAAGTTTGCAAGAGTGATATTTAAGAATTGTCCCCATTTGTAGGCATTTGTCCTCCCGTTGTTTATGGCTTTTTCCAGGTTTCTTGCTTGAAGAGGTTGAGAGGTATGATTTCCCATGTTTGCCCCAGTAGATCAGCTGATCAGTCCTGCTTAGTTACTGAAATATCTTTTGAAATAGTCTCAGACTTCTTATTGTCCTACAGTCTCTTTAGCTAGAATCTTATTCATAGCATTGCATAGCATAGGATAGCATAGCATAGCAGAACTGTTTGAATAAAATTGCACATTATGCAATAGTTATCCCTCTGCCTTCATTTTGTTTCATCATAACTATGTTTATAAAGTTTATTTGCATGTTACAATGAGAGTATACATTATTAGTACAATTCTTTTGTTTCTATCTCCTACTATCATATGTACCCATTTCAGTATTTGTTTTATCCTGCCCTGCCTTTTGCTGTGTATGTAATCACTCTTCGGCCTGATCCTCCATTTATATCATCATTGTTTGTTGTTTTGCTTATCTCAGGTACTCTGGGCAATTTCAAGTTTTAGAGGTAGGGTGACTATTTAAAGAAATGGTTCCATCAGCTGTATTCATTTAAAACTTACATGTCACACTGCAATGGTGGACTTTGTGGGTCTCAAAGGTAATCCAGATAACAGAAGTTCCTAGACATGTTTTAGAGAAATTTAAGCATTAAGCATGCATTCTGCTTGTTCTATCACTTTGCAGCATGTCCTGAATGTCATCTCTCTGCATATACTACAGTTACTCTGAGCACTGCTATCACTTTCTCTCTATTACTGCTTGCAGTGCTAGGAAAGTTACTCCAATAATCTGGAAATTGCAGCAAAATGTTTATTATCCTGCTCAACTTCTTGCCTGTCAGTCTACCTCATGGAATATTCCACCAATTTACTCAATACACAACACTGTATTATTTAATTTCTATTTTTTTCTTTACACCTTGGCAGAACTCAATCTTACCTGAGTTACACCAACCTCACTATCTCTGTCCATGCATGGACTGACTGATTCCCACTAACATAGATGGGGGGGGTGACCTGCTTTGCTTTTTTATCAACCCTAATCTCCAGCCACCCCTATATCCTCAATTTTATTTCCAATGCTCCCTGCTCACATCTTGGCATGATTCTTTAACTTCATAAGGTAGACCTCCTTTACATTAGAGTTTACTTCATTCCCACGATAAATCCAAATACGTATAACCAAACTTTGTTCCTTTTAATACATACTCTCTCTTTCACTCTCTCTAACCCCTGCTGCTTCATTTATTCATTCTATTTCTACCTCTTCTACTCCCTTGTAACTATTCACCTAACATACATTTACTCTGGCTTCCTCCTCTCCTTTATCATTCTCTCCTTTACTAAACCCTGCACACACAGGATTTCTCAGCATTGCGTTTGTTTAAAAATCCTATAAACCTTTGCATCCATTACACATGCACACACTTCACTCCACTTCACTGCATCTCCTCCCTACCAAAATCCCACTCTTCCTCTATCCTCATTGCTTTTTAATTCTCCATAAATATCCTAGTCAGTAAACATTATCACACTGTCCCAGTCAGGCACTGAATTAAAATGCCAAAATACCTTCACAAACTTTTCCTTATCATTATATTATCATTATATTACTCCCCCCTTTTTCTGGGTAACACTGAAATAAACCCTGGTCTTACACCACAGTCCTGCTTTCTTATAAATACTTAAAATATTAAAAATAAAACTTACTGAATACATGCTCTGATCACACTTCAGAACCCTAACCTAGAATTCCTTGGTGGTGCTGCAGTAGCATTGTCGCCTCACAGTAAGACGTTGTCCTGTTCGATTCTCAGCTAGAACGTCTTCTGTGTGGAGACATGCGTGAATGGGCATACCTTCGTTGAAGGTTGTGCGTCAGAGCTGGCAACTCGGCATGTAAAAATCTACTGCCAATCATTAGCGGACCGGAGTTCTGCTGTGGCGACCTCAAACCGGGAAAAGCCGAAAGACACAACAACAACAACAACATTTAAGCCTAACTCAACTTGTGGACCAGCCAACTAGACTCAATTTCAAATCCTTATATCATTCCTTACTTAACCTTATCATCACCACTAATGTCTCCATGCTAACATCGCAGTTCATACTCTGGAATTCAGTGATCACTGCTCCATTAGCTTTTTCATTCCCCACCTATCCTGAAAACATTCTTCAATACTCATCTCCTTCACTACCAAATCCTAGTCCAACATCATAAACCTAAAATCCTGCGTTTCTAACAGACTCGTCCCCAGTTTTTAATACAACACATCTCAACCTCACAGATGAATTCCTCACCAGCCTATTAGTTCATTATTAAAATTCATATTTTCCCATAAGAAAAGACAATATAAACCTAAAGCCAACTTGTGGATAATGTCTGAACTGAAGACAATACTAATAAGTATGAAAAGAACTGGCTATACCAGACAGTGGAATGGCTGGTTTTGTATTTTTTCTAATTCTGTAGTAAAGTCACTCACACACACACACACACACACACACACACACACACACACACACACACACACACACACACACACGTATGAGCAGTGCAGTATGCCATGTTCCTGAAGTGCAGACACCTTCTTACAAAGTGCATTTAATTTGTGGGTGGCATATGTATAATCAGGTGTGTGTGTGTGTTTGTGTGTGTGTGTGTGTGTGTGTGTGTGTGTGTGTGTGTGTGTGTGTGTGTGTGTGTGTGTGTGTGTGTGTGTGTGTGTGTGTGTGTGTGTGTGTGATTAAAATGTTTATATGCATCTCCCTGCATATTTCATTAGAGTGCCAGGTGATATTAAGGCACATACAAGTATAAGCTCTATTCCAAAGTTCATGCATGATCAGTTTTGTATATTCTTCTGAATTTTCACCAAATCTGAATAGGGGATCTCTATGAGCAGGTAAACCAGAACCTATAGTGTAGAGTTTTTGCCCTGGACTATGTCTGTCAGACTAGCACAGTAAGTAACACTGTCACTTTACAGGAAAAGATTCTCTGATTTGTTTCTTGGCTGGGGTGCCTCCTATGTAAAATCTGCATGGCTTCAGTGTGGGATGTGGCAAAAAGCTGGAGTATCCATAGAAAATCCACAGAGCAAAGACACATGGTAGGTGGACAGGTGACATCAAACTGTCTGAAGGTGCATCGGTGGTGTGTATATGTGATAAGGAAGAAAGGCCTGGAAATGTACTTCCCTTCCCTACTTGCTTGAAACACTCTGTAGATGGTGCCAACTATGATCCCCAGCTATCACTTGCCTATTCCAGTCTCCTAAAATGCCAAGGTCAGGGGGAAAATGTGGGCCAGTAGGAGATGGGAGCCTGATATTTAGGAGGATGAGGGCCAAAGAAATAATCAGGAAAGGTCTTTAATATTCAGTCACTTGATATGTTTGTTTCTAAATGACAATATAACCCTTATTAAAGGGTTGAAATGGCATATCCATGAAACGTCCAGTACAGAGCATTATGTGGTTAAAATGATGTCTCCATGAAGAGTCCACTACACAGCATTATGTGGTTCAAAGGGCATATCCATGGAGAGTTCAGTACAAAGTGTTATGTGGTTAAATGGAATATCCCTGAAGAGTCCAGGATAGAGCATTATGTGGTTAAAATAGCATATCCATGAATGGTACAGTATAGGGTATTGTGTGGTTACAATGGCATATCATTGAAGAGTCCAGTACAGACCATTATGTGGTTAAAATGGCATATCCATGATGAGTCCAATGCAAAGTGTTATGTGGTTAAAATGGCATATCCATGAAGAGTCCAGTATAGGGCATTATCTGGTTAAAATGGCATATCCGTGAATATTCCTTAGAGAGTGTTGTTTGGTTTAAACAGCATATCCATGAAGAACCCAGTAGAAAGTGTTATGTGGTTAAAATGGCATATCCATGAAGAGTCCAGTATAGAGCATTATGTGGTTAAAATGGCATATCCATGAAGTGCTCAGTAGAGAGCATTATGTGGTTAAAATGGCATATCTGTGAAGAGTTCAGTAGAGAGGGTTGTGCTCTTAAAATGGCATATCCATGGAGAGTCCAGTGGAGAGCTTTTTGTGATTAAAGTGGCATATCCATAAAGAGTCCAGTAGAGAGTGTTATGTGGTTAAAATAACATTTCTATTAAGAAACTAATAGAAAGCATTATGTGGTTAAAATTGCATATCTGTGAAGAGTCCAGTACTGGGCATTATGTGGTTAAAATGGCATAAAATCAAAGGTTGGCATAATGGTTAAGGTCCTTACCTTACAGACCCAAGGTGCAGTATTTGATTCTTACATGGGGTAATTGGCTAGGCTTAAAATGGCCCACAAGAGCAGTTAGCCTAGTAATAATCTACGAACTTATGAACTTAGGGACAAAGCCTTGCTCACTTGGAAATCTAACGAAACAACAACAGCAACAACATCTAGGGCAAATTGCAAGTTTCACAACCTAGCTAAGCAGACTGTAAGACACTAAAAATAATACTCTATGGCAGTATACCAGAACTCCTTAAATACAGCTACAAGAAATTCCCCAGATGATTTAAGCACTCACTTCAGGGACCTTCCCATCCCAAACAACAACCTCTCTCTACTCTACATGCAGCTCACACTTCTTCTCCAGAATACTTTTTTTTTGTATATCCTTTGTGGAGTTTTGGAAGTGTAAAGAGGGTGGGTATTCCAGGATCTCACATTAATGACTTTGTTTACCCATCCCAGGTGACAACTCTTAATTCTTAGAACAACTGCAGCGTGATAGTTGTCTCAGAGCTGATTACCTCCATTCCTGATTTATCTTGTGCCGCTGGGACTGTATATTTAATCCTCTTCAACTTACTTCCAGTCTTGGTTTTTGTAACAGTATTTTCAATGCATATTAAACTCTACTTGACCTACCCTACCTCCCAGTTGTACTATATGCTGATAACACGGCCTTTTATCACTCATCCCACTTGCTCTGATCTTTACAGCATGACCCTTCAATGTGACTTTTATTCCATCATTGAATTGATCAATAATAATATCATACTGAATCTAAAACAAAAAATGATTTTTGGGACCAAACATAAACTTAGAAGAAAACAAAATAATGCCCCCGCCAAATCCACAATATCAGCAATACCATCCTTTCTCCTGTTCTTTGACCTAGACTTTGCACGTCCCTCCCATCTAATCTAAAAGACCTCTCATCCTACTCTTACTCTCTGCTAAACGCTTATGTTAAAATGCAAGCCAAGTGCATTGTTTCAGTTCCTGTTATATTATCTAACCATATCTCTTAAACTAACACCTCATTCTCTCTCCCTTGTGCATTCTTGCTTACTTGTGAACTCTACTATATCTGTAAGTCATTCATGTCTTGTATAGTTGTATATAATGTACATCTTCTTGTTTACATTGTGTAGTATAAACTGTCCTACTGTTTGAACTGGCATTCATTATTTATTGTGTTGTGCTGTAATGGAACTGTTTCTATACTTATATTAAATGTAAACTTGATTGCAGCATGTAAGATGGACTGAAACTGGTTAGATTTGATCAGTGCGTTACCTTGGTTAAGAAATTCATAAATAGATAGATAGATAGATAGATAGATAGATAGATAGATAGATAAATATTTACTGAAAAATACCAGCTTTGTACAACTTTTTACAGAACATTTCAGGGAAAACTTATGGGCACAAAAACAAAATGGAAAACTCTCAGACTTGTACAAACTATTCATGTAAGTGGATATATGAATTTTAATAAGGCAATGCAGAAGTGTAAGCCCTGTGATTTGTTACTTTGTTATTTCATGGAAATTAACATTTGTAGGTAGCATTTCAGGCAGGCCAAGGGCAGGATTCACGAAGCCTCCGTGTAAGAGATACAAGGCTTACACGGAGGCTGCAGTTAAACGGTGTGACGTCAGCATGTCATGCATATGCATGAGGGCATGCTGAATCACACCTAAGGCTAACACGGTCCGTGGAAGGAAGTAGGGGGCGTGTCCGTAGGCAGAGCCCTGCAAGCGGACACGCCCCCAGAAGAGTAAAAGTGCCCAAAGTAAACCCCCACGACAGAGTACATGGAAATGTGAATAAACACAACACAACACATGCCCCCACAGACTATGAACATAAAATCATATAAATGAACATGTTATATATTTTTTTAACTATAAAGATGTTTGCCCGTGAGTATGCTCGTATGCACGGGCGTGCCCGTAGCTCAGCCAAAGTTAGCAGTAAGTGGAAAAGCATATAAGAACTAACTATAGAAAGTAAACCAAAAAGCAATAGTGTAGTGGTAGAGATGTCGGCTGAAGAGCAGGCAGTCATGGTTCGAACCCCCACAACATCAATTTTTATTTTTAGTGAAATAAGCACGAAACAAGTCCCTGACATATATGTACACATATAAAATTATATTTTATGTAAAATGTAATGAAATAGGCCATTTATCTTGAAGAAATGTGAGATAACAAAATAATAAAAAATGCCAGATGTGCCCATAGCTGAGCTATAGTTTAACAAGTTGAGTGCATCTGCCTGTAGGTGAGCAGTGGTGTAACAGGTGCAAAATGAGTGCCCGTAGGTGAGCAATGGTTCAACAGGTGCAAAATGAGTGCCCGTAGGTGAGCCATTGTTTAACACGCTGAAACTGTGTGCCCCTAGCTGAGCTGAGTGTAATATGCGTGCTGACAGCCAAATGAAGCGTAAACCAGCGTAACTCGTTTGTGCGGAGCTGTGCGCCGCGCCAACAAGCTAACTGACGGGCAACGTTGAGCAAGCTGTAACAAAACTGCCTTTACACAGACACACCCCCTAGCCTGTCTAGACAGTAATAAAATATAAAAAGCAGTGGCCAGGTTCAAACACAGGATACCATACACCATAGTCAAGGTACTGAACCACTAAGCCATGACAGCTATATTTAGGAATGCAGTAATAGCAAATATATAGGAATGAATAGAAAGAGGAGCATGACAAAGCAGGTTTTGTGAAGCTGATACAATTCCAAAATGGCCAATTCTTTAAATTTTAAATTTTTAATTTGAAATGTTGTAATTTCTATAATTGCCGGAGCTTTTCTCCCCGGGCCTCTACTGAAAATGGAAATATATCCAGTTAGACTAGCCCGGTTAACAAATGTAAAATAAATAAATAAATAAATAAATAAAAACGGCATATATAAGCCCCATAGGCGGGAATACACAGCATAACCAATTGTAGAACTAACTTGCAGCCAGAATGTCAGGAGTAGGTGAGGGTAGTTGCTTCCGAGCACAGAGGTGGGGTGTTGAGGAGTCCAGATATATGGTCTGGCTCCTAGTCCACAATCATGAGGCCCAACTCATGCAGGGCCAGGTCCTGTGGGGAGCATATAGGGCTGAGGCGTGGGACCGGTTGGCTCATGATCTCACCAGTGCCACAGGGATTCCAAGGACTGGTGATCAGGTCCGTCACCACCATGCGGACCTGAAGAGACGTAAGCAGGACCAACTGAACCTTTGGATCCAGGAGGCCCGGCAAATGCCCAACGCCCCACTACTGAGTAAGTTACATTTAATTATGTATGTAAGAAATTAACCTAGCTGATATTATGGAGATGTGTATTCCAATATTACTTTATTTATATTACAGCTGCAGGTGTCCGTTCTGCGAACCTCAGAGCCTATGGCGATAGGCTGGTGCGGTTGCGCCACCAGGCAGGTCAGTAATCCTCTCCCTGTAACTGTAAATAAATATAAAAGTATGACAGTTAGCAAAAAAGTGCAGTGTAGTCACTAAGTAATAAAATGTGCAAGTAACAGTGTAAGAGTGTTTGCAAGTATTGACTGATTACAAAAGTGTGTTGCAGTCTGTAATCCAAACAGAAAAATGAAAATGTCTGAAATAAAGTCTGAAATAAAGATGCCCCACCTGTAATATAAGAGTACACAACCTGCAGCAGGCAGAAAAGTACAGCTGCAGAAGATGAGCAAATCACATGTGTGAAATATATCCCTGTTGAAATACTGAAACATGACAGAAGTGGGACTGTTGGAAAGGATTGTAATAACTACAGGTAAAACATGTCAATAAAGCCTAGAAGTAAGTACCATCCTGAATTGAAAAATTAAAATAAGTGAGAGAGTGTGAGAAAGAGTTATGAATCCACCAATAAAGTAGTAATAACCCCTGAATAAAGTATACTGCAGTCAGTACAGAATGAAATGAATGTGACAAGCAGAACCAAACTGCGAAATGTGTTCAAAATGTTGTTACAACTGGAATGTGTATCCCAAAATCTGGATATGTCTTACTCAGTCTGCAATATGCTGATAGTATGATAGTCTGAAATACCAAACATCCACAGTTGTCTATAACTATATAAAGCAAATGTAGCAGGATGATGTAGCTGAACAAAGCCAGATATGAACGTGTATGAATAAAAATGAAAATGTATATTGATGTAGCAGTAACATTCCTGTCACCAACTTGAAGTAGTTATCACATAGGAAACTGTAGGTAGAACTGTAGTGTGTATATATCTGCAGCTATTAGAAATGTACAGCATATGTATTGGTATTTGAAGGTGTTAATTATATTTTCTTCACCCTACCCTATCACCACATATAATCCATTCCACGTGAAATTGGTATGTGCAATCACAATTAACACCCCTGGACATTTGTCCTGTTGGGTCATACATATTTGCATGTACGTTGTTGCATCTGCCCTGTTCATACATCCAAACCTGATGGCCTGTTGCCATCAATCAACCCTGCATGTTGTTGGACTGTGTATTGCTGTTCAAATTATGCATGTGTTATGCTCGCTGTTCAATGGTGTGAATATCTGGGTGTTTGGTTAATGGGAATACTAATGCATGCTGTTACAATTAATTGCGAATGGTATTGTATGTTACTAACCCAAACTGTCATGACATAATGCAAAACATAGTATGACAGGGAAGGCGGGTTCCAGCGGACCCACCTCTCCCACCTCAGCTGGCGAGTGCACCTGGCAGTAGTGCCCTGTCCAGACCCTCCTCTAGTGGCCCTGTGCCACCTGCGGGTGGAAGCGCTGCAGGAGATGGGGCTCCTCCCCCCTCTGCAAGTGTGGCCGGAGGAGAACCACCACTCACCGTCTGTAGCGTCCGGACTGTGGTGTGTAGGGGGATCCAGGAATCTGTTCTTGGGCCCCTACGCCAGCTTGAGGCACAGGTGGCACAACTAACGGGCATGCCTGTTGCCCGGCCTACACAGCCCCCAGCACAGCCCCATCCTGGGCAGTGAAGGAACAGTGGCAACTGCCCATGGGTGGGGATATCAGTTCCACTGTTGCCATCTGTGGGCTCATGGGCTCTGGATATCCAAACACCCGTCCCCGTCAATTGTGTAACCCCCCCACACGTGTCATACACCGCCCCTGTATGCATCTTGTTTGTCTTGTCTGTTAACCTACCCAACCTACCTCCCCAGCTATACCGACTTCCTTTACCTGACATACCACTCTCACCTGAAAAAAAAAAAAAAAAAAAGGGCACTCTGTACCCACAAAAAAATCACGTCCCATACATAGCTGCCTATTTCGCACACATGTCTGCTGGACATGGAAACTGTCAATTACAATTGGCTGTACATGTATTATTGTTGTCCTGACACCTCTCTCAGGGGTGGAAGGTTTCAAATGTCACACCAAATTACAAACATATGCACAGCTGTTGCTGATGAAGAAATGGGCAGCTATGGGCCTTACCTACATCCCTCCTGCAAAACCCAAGCTTGTTTCCCTACTGTCTTACCCTCTTTGTGACCCCTTTTTCACCACTTTCCTGTCTCCCCATTTTCATTTCTTTCAAAGAAAATAGCGCGGGTGTGCGCCAGAGTAAGCACTATTAAGCGGTTGTAAGTGGGTGTGCACGGAGCTGAACGCCAGTGTGCATGCATGAGCTCCACGCAAACCAGCGCTAACCCGGTTACAACTGCTTAAAAGTGCCTTAGTCACACTGAATGACATGTCCTGTAGTCAGTTCAAAAGCAAAATAAAATCCCACTGTTAGTCTCGAACCCAGGACCTTGGAAACACTAGTCTGCATGACTTACCACTAAGCCATGACTGTTATATAAGAACATTGTGCTACAATAAATATATCATGTAATAGTAGGAATGAATGTAAAGGGAATATAGGATGTGTAGTACACAAAGCATGTCATGTATATTTACTGTCAAATCTAGTGGATTTCTATAATAGTAGTGTGTGAACAGAAACAGCCATGCTAGTTGGTAGCTAGTAGGTTATAATGTCAGTTATTATACATATATAAATATATGTATATATATATATATATATATATATATATATATGTATGTATATATATATATATATATATATATATATATATATATATATATATATATATATATATAGTTGTAGGTGTCAGTGTACATACACACTTAGTACAGGAAACAGGAGAGATGAATGGAGAAATGTTAATCTACAACACAGCCTGAATTATGAGAGAGATACTAACCTTTACACTCACAGAACAGTGTCCACAGCATACCAGCATGGTCCCCGCCCTTACAATCTGAAAGGGAAACGCCTTTCTCACATACCCTTTTATAGCACTGTCCTGAAATCACAGTGAGAACTGCAATCAGTACACAACTGGCTGCATGCAATTAGCAAATGCTGGCTTACAATTGGTGCAGAGGCCATCACATGGACATATGCAGATACCTACAAAAGCATCCTGTACTCCCACTCCACACATGCAATACTTTCATTGCATAGTCTGGAGGCAGAGAGAGAGAGAGAGAGAGAGAGAGAGAGAGAAAGAAAGAAAAAAAGAAAATAAAAACACAAACAAAATCCACACGGAAGACAAACTAAGTTATCGGTGTCAGTATCAAGCTGGGCTAGCAGCAGCAGGAACCTCTATTAACGGTAACGCAACCAGCTGCGACAAACACAGGTAATGTAAAGTAACAATTTAATAGTTTACATACTGTGAACCCTCCATATGTGTTATTGGTCTGTATCTATATGTATGTCTATGTGATAAGTTGTGTGTACGTTGTTTTACCCAAAGGGGATGACTATACATTACATGTCATTCAGTGTTAGGCCATGATTCTGGCACCAGTTGTCCATTTCAGTGAGGCCTGTCAGTAGGATGTGTGTGTCAGCTGGTGTAACAACTATGGCACTTAGTTCGCAGCCATCTGGGAACTTTGTCATCCACAACCCGCCCATGTTTGCTTTCACATCTGAGAAGTAAATGCCAAACAAGAGGGGTCCTAGGACAGAGCCCTGTGGGATACCACTTGTGACCGGCTATGAGTCTGACATGGCTCCCGCAAGTTTGACTTTATGGATTCAGTTGTTCAACCAGTTTGCAACCCATCATGTGACATATGTATTAACATTTAAGCTGATGAGCTTTTCTATGATGCCTGAGTGGAGTATTGTGTCGAAGGCCTTAGGCAAGTCCAGGTAGGCTGTATGGACCACTTTGCCCTCATCAATGGCTGTAGTGACTGTTTTGAAAAAGTCAACCAGGTTCAAAAGGCAGGATCAGCCCTTCACAAAGGCAAACTGGGTGGGATCAAGTGTCTGTAGGTACCCAATATCGCTGTATATGAGTCCCATAATGAATCTTACCATAGCTTTGCAGACCAGGCTGTTTAAGCTTATGGGGCGGTAGTTCCCAGGGTCAGTAGAGGTGCCTCCTTTGTGGAGTGGGACCACTGTTGCTGTATGCCAGTGTTCAGGTACACATCCCGTAGTAAGGCCAAGGATAAATATCAGTTTTATATGCGGTTGTAGCTCCTCTTGGAGTTCATGTAGCACACATCCAGGGATACCATCAGGTCACATTGATGCTGTGTGTTCTGCTTTGCTGAGGGCGGCCCTCACCTGGACATCTGAGATGACAGGGAGGTTACATTCAGCTGTGATAAGTATTTCTTATTTTGGAGGAGAGGGAGGGGGGATATTTGCACTGAACCTGTCTGCCAGAATGTTGCCAATATCTGTGGGTTCAGTGAATGTTATGTAGTTGTGTACTAACTCAGAGCATATCTGAGGCATTTGGTCCATGTGTCTAACAAAACTGAAGAAGGCCTTGTGGTTATCTATAGTGTCCTTGGCCATTTCCCTCTCAGAGTTGGCCTTGGATGTTGTTATGAGAGAACTTAGCTTATTACTAGTGCCAACCACAGATGCCTTCCCTTTATGTGATTCTGCTCTGTCCTGCAGTAGCCTCCTTCTATCGTTATACAATTTGTCTTTGGCTGGGGTCCACCAGACAGGATGCTTAACCTTTGTGCATAGGGTCTGGGTTAGAATTGTGTGTGCATGTTCCATGCATTCTTCGGGATGTCCGTGGGAAGCATTTGCAAAGGGGTCAGCATTGTGGGTTGTGGTCTCCACTGGCCCAGTGGGCTGCATGGATACCATCTCAGTCCTAACAAGTGAAAATCTGTCTATTCACATATATATCAAAGTAGTCTACTGTGCTGGTGGTGGTGGTGGGATATGTATATCCAGGCCAATTATTTTGTGTCCAGATCACACTAGTGGATGACGTTCCACATACAGTACCTTGTTATGAACCCCCAGAGTGAGGTGGTGCATTGGGCCTGTCTCAGTGTGCTGACCGATGGGGCTTGGTACTATGTTGTATGGAATGTGTCAGGTATTGTTGCACAGGTGTTGGCTGAGCACTGATATCTGGCCATGTTCATGTGTATCCACCAAGAGACACACACGTGCTACATATGGGTGTAGTAGTATATCACTACAGTTGAGTATCATGTATAGTATGTGTGCCATATTTTGCTGACATAGTTTGCTGATATCCTGTTTGTGTTCTCTTTCAGGGACATGGTGCATCAGCGAAATCCTGCCTACTCTGCTGCAGAAGATGAAGAGATACACCAGAGCCTGGTGCAGGATTATGACATACTGTTTTCCCGCACCAGCCAGAATCAGCAGGAGAGGGCTGCACTGTGGCAAGACCTTGTCTGTAGGGTAAATGACATTGGCACACATAATAGGACATATGAGCAGGTACGACATCACTGCAGTGATTTAATCAGAAATGTCCATCAGCGTGCTTCGGATATCCACAGGCAACAGGTTGCCAAAGGAGGTGGGGTGGCCACACATCCCCCCCTCACCAGACTGGAGGGGCTACTCCTAAGTGTTGTGGCTCCAGCCCAGGAACATCAACAGCAACACACCTGCATTATGATGGAGGCTGGATCCACACAGCAACACGACATGGAGCATGCAGGTAATATGCCATATGTACACTTGACTGTTCTGTACACTGTTAGTTTATGCATGTGTAAGGTGTGTCCTTGGTATGTAGCTGTCAACATAGTATGTAATTGTGCAGGTGTGATATTGCCAATATCAGCAGCTGACATGTGAAAGGCAACTGGTGTACTACTGAACTGTATCATACGCAGTATCAATGGCACAGTTGTGCCCACTGACATTAATCCCCTCATTTCTGCAGGTCCCTCCGGTGTTACAGCAAGGCAGCCCATCCATGCTGGTGAGTGTGTTTTAACAATACCTATAATAGTCCTGATAGTGCTAGTAATAATAGTGTAACTCAGTAGTGCTCTGTGTGTATACTGCGGGGTGTGCATGTGTGCATGTGTCCACGTGTGCACGTGTGCATGTGTGCATGTGTCCACGTGTGCATGTGTCCATGTGTGCACGTGTGCATGTGTGCATGTGTGCATGTGTCCACGTGTGCATGTGTGCATGTGTGCATCACTGGTAACATTGTATTTCCTGTCTTCCTCCCACAGGTTCTGGTGCTGCTCTGGTGTCCTGCAGCAGGGAACCTGAATCTGGTGCCACAAGTACTGATAATGATGATATCTGTGTAATGGCACAGGAAGGTGTGTCAGGGTCCGTCATTGGTCAGCCAATTGACAGTACACAGCTGTCAACCCCATCATTGCGCACAGTCATCCTGTCAGTACATCCTATGTCACCAATGTCCCCAGGTGATGGACAGGATACAGTGGGCATTGACCAGGGTAATGTGGTATCTGTGGCACATGCTTTCCCACACAGCAGCCATGGGCAGGGTCCTGAGATGGTACCACACAGACAGTTGCCCATGGGTTCTCATGGGAGCATCCGTGGGCGTACTGCCTCTGGAAGACATGCCCAAAGAGGTCTGTCAACCTCAGCTATGTTTCGGGCTGTCATGCAGGCACAGTCACATATGGAAAGGTACACCAGACAGGGTCTGAGGGAGCTGAGAGCATGTCACACATCCATGACTGACAGTATGCGTGACATCGCGGATGCTATCTGTAATTTCACCGATGTCATAGACAGACGTTGTGGGGACATATTACAGCAGTTCCACAACCACATGTCTATGAGCCAGGGCAATGGTGGACGGTTGCGGTGTCGACTTGGCCGTATGCCAGAAATAGCAGCAGCTGGCAGTCATAGACAGACGTTGTGGGGACATATTACAGCAGTTCCACAACCACATGTCTATGAGCCAGGGCAATGGTGGACGGTTGCGGCGTCGACTTGGCCGTATGCCAGAAATAGCAGCAGCTGGCAGTCGGCGCAGACGACAACAGGCCCGTGGATGACCCCATAGTGCCAGCAGCAGCCCCAGCAATGCTGGGTCTGTGCTGTCATCAGACCGCCCCAGGAGACCACGTGCACGTGGCTCTGGACAGTCCCAACAGGGACCTGTGTCCAGTCAACAGACTCTCGCTTCTGATGACAGTACCCAGTTTGGCTTAGTACCGGATACGGTCCGCAGCACCCCTGCCAGGCACAGGTACCATGTCTGTGGCTACAGATACTGATCTGTATGACCTGCCAGGTGTAGTCTGTGGCTGTCCACAAACACCAGTATATGGCAGCCATGAGGTGGAACTGTGTGCATGCATACACACATGCAAAATGTTAACACCTAGGGCTACCACATACACGCACACACTGCACCAACAGTGCCCCACCCTGTACTGCTGTCCATCACCAATACACATACACATACATGTCAATTGGTGGTATCAGTGGCAGACTCAGGCATACCTAGTTCACACCCTGTGCATATGATGAAACTGTGCCACCTCCTGCAATCTCCAACATCAGTGCAGGAACAGGTTAACATGTTGCTGATGCACAGGGTGACTACATAGAAGTGTATTACTAGTATTATGTTGGTAACAGTACAGTGTGCTGATATGATTGTGTGTATATCCCAGCATGCCTGATGCAGTAACTGTATGACTGTCCTGAATTGTTATCTACACCAATAGTAAGTACCATAGTGTAACAGCTGCACATTATTGCATACCGGTGGTAAGGATGTCAACAGATAGCCACATACATAGGTAGCACAGGGGAGAAGGTAATGCAAGTAGTGATACGCAATGATGGACATGTACACTAATGGTGGCATGTTGACCACAACGACTATGCAATGTGGATGTTTGCGCATGTTGATATGTGTGCAGTACCAATTTAATTTAAATTAAATTAAATATTAAATAATATCAGTTTTACCATGGACATCTGAGCTGTACATTCCTGGGTACATGCTGATAGTGCCTGCATATTTGCACTGTTACCCACTGGAAGTGGTACCCCTTCTTTGTTGTACAATGGACTGATTCCAGCCCTGCTTACTGTATCTTTGTTTGCATGCATGTTTGCTTGAGGTTCCCTGGAACACTGATTCCACCTGCAATGCAGATTTACAGAGCTTCTGTGGATTCCTAGTGACATCTGCATAGCGTACTATACGTATGTCAATTTTCCACCTGACAGAACGTCACTGTCTGTCCTGTTCGCATGTACGTTGCCTGTGACACATTGCATATGACTTACCTGGCATTTACCCACGTGTGCAGTCATATATGCCAGCGCTATGAAATCAGTAGCAGTACACCCACACATACTCACCTTCGGTATGTTGTTCCCCATTGGCCCTATGTGTTGGTAATCACCATGGCAATCACACTACTATGGTGCATGTGCAAAGGTAACCTGTGAATCACTTCTATGGTCCAGTTGTGGTTTATGTGAGTCATGTGGCAATGTCACAGCTGCCACATGTATGCAGCCAACCCTCTCCCCTGGCCAGGAACGTACAACACATGTGTGAGATGCAACCACATAGCCAATCTGGGGACTGAGTACTCTGAACCCAGTACTGCCATACCCTGTCAGGTGGCATGACATACTACAGTGACTACAATACCAGTCTGACATAGACCCGCACTGACAGCAATCCGAACACACTGGGGCATACTTGGAGCCTCAGAATAGCATCCTGCCTGAGCATCACACACCTCCACAGCTGGCACACAGGCATACGTTAAGTCGGAACAGAGCACATGCCACACATGGCACACACATCCTGTGTACCACACACTCACAGCCTGTAGGGCTACACAACACACCTGCTACAGATGTGTCAGGTACCTCTCTTGGCCGCTGCAGTGGGGTCCCGCTCAACAGGCTGTACATGGTGAAGGTCACAGTGATATGTCCGTGGGGCACTATGGTCCACCACATAACACATGCATACAGGTCAGTCAGAGGCATGGACACATATGACTCAGTCATTGTCCATGCCACTATGGATGACCTGAGATGTACCTCCCTGGACTACATGATAGGGAACATAGAAGGGCTCTCTCAGCATGTGGCATGGGCTGGTATGAGCCTGACCTTGGTTGCCATCATACCCTCACCAGGTATACTACCACAATATGTAGGAAGGGTGTTCTATGTCTACATTCCGCTCAATCTCCAATGTCATTCATAGGGTATCCAATGGCTGTCAGCATGTGCTTACATGCTAGGGAAGCCACAATGATTTGCGAGGGGCAGCTTGCACATGTCACCCATGGGCCATTGTATATTGGCGAAGCCCCTTGATACACACATAGTGCCTTTTGCTGCAGAGCACAGATTACATAGCCACCTCTGCAGGTATCACACGGGATAGGATACTAACAGTAATGCTACACAACACCAGCAGTGTACACCGCAAGATGCATGCACTGGACACTGTCCTCAGCACGGTAAACTGCAATATCTGTGCAGTAACAGATTCCTGATTCACGGCTCACAGGTGCAACCCATCACTGCCAAGTTATACCTCATACCATGCCTGTCGTCCCCTACACATGTACCACACATGTACAGGGGGGTGGTATCTCAAGGCACCACAGATACACACACCTCTAGGTTGTTGGCACAGCACAAAGCATCAGGGCCTATCCATGAGCAGCTAACAGTGTGTTGGACTGCCTTCTGGTTCATAGCCTGGCACACACAACCCTCCCATACACAGGAAACCCACCTGTCCTCCCTAACAACACTGGGAATGTGATGGTCTCTAGATATGTCTTTATATGGCTGGACTGCATCCAGCCGAACATTGTGTGTGAGCATTACTGTAGCTACAACACACTAGCTGAAAGGTTCCCAACATGTAGTCACTGAATTGCAGTGGAACAACATGTTACCACTCCCACAACAGGTGGGAACATGCAGCACCTGTTCATCGACTACATGTAGACTATATGGCCCAGACCAGATGTGTATCCCCCGCTGTTAGGATGATACCATGTACAACTAACACTGTATATACACATACCGCATGCAGCCCCTGCATAGTAAGACACAGTCATAATGTTATGCATTGCAAATACCATTTATCCACTTGAGGCATGTGTCAGACATGGTAACTACTGAAGGTCACAGGTATATATGTGTATGTGTCACACACATACATCATGTGTGCATTGCCATTGCTGGTTTAAGCAATGTCATGCATTGTTATGAACAACAACCCACACATGGTCATTTTGTGTGACACAACCACACGTGGCAGTTGTGGGTTTCCAAAACATACCTATCTGTAGTCTGACAGTGGTACTAGACCCAGTAGCGGAGTGCACTATTGGCATTACTGGGCAATTAGCCCTGTTTGGCTGTACTGATAGTGTGGTGACATCACCTGTGTTTACTGGGGGAATATGCAGCATCTGGTGTATTGTAGTAGTTGCCGAAAGAAACTGTTCTCTCACACTTGCAATTACACACACACACACACACACACACACACACACACACTTGCAGGATTCATACCCCTACCTAACTATGTTATGACACGTGAAAGAGACGCATTAGCAAAGCACACTATTAGGATTACTGGGAGGTTCCTCTTCTCCGGCTGTACTTATAGGGTGCTGACATCATCAGTGTTTGGAAAGGGTAATGTGCATCATGTAGTGTGTTCTCCTGATTGCCAAAAAGCACATGTTTTTCATACAGAATTGCACACACACAAACTCCCCTCATCCAAACACACACACTTGCAGGATTCAAACCCCTACCTTACTATGTTATGACACTTGAGAACAACACATTAGCAGAGCATGCTATTCGGATTACTGGGAGGTTTTCCTTCTCCAGCTGTACTTATAGGGTGCTGACATCATCAGTGTTTGGAAAGGGTAATGTTCATCATGTAGTGTGTTCTCCTAATTGCCAAAAAGCACATATCTTTCATACAGACTTGCAAGCACACAAACTCCTTTCATCCACACACTTGCCATTTGGCATGGATTCAAACCCCTATCTAGCTAGGTTATGACACTTGAGAGAGAGAGAGAGAGAGATGCATTAGCAGAGCGCGCTATTCGCATGACTGGGAGGTTTCCCTTCTCCTGCTGTACTTATAGGGTGCTGACATCATCAGTGTTTAGAAAGGGGAATGTGCATCCTGTAGTGTGTTCTCCTAGTTGCCAAAAGAGACATTTCTTTCATACAGACTTGCACACACACTAATCCCACTCCACACACACTGAGCATTTGCAGGATTCAAACTCCTACCTAACTATGTTATGACACTCAAGACGGATACATTAGCAAAGCGCGCTATTCGCATTACTGGGAGGTTTCTCTTCTCCTGCTGTACTTATAGGGTGCTGACATCATCAGTGTTTAGAAAGGGAAATGTGCATCCTGTAGTGTGTTCTCCTAGTTGCCAAAAGGGACATTTCTTTCATACAGACTTGCACACACACTAACCCCATCCACACACACTGGGCATTTGCAGGATTCAAACCCCTACCTAACTATGTTATGACACTCGAGACAGATGCATAAGCAGAGTGTGCTATTCGCATTAGTGGGAGGTTTCTCTTCCCCTGCTGTACTTATAGGGTGCTGACATCACCAGTGTTTAGAAAGGGGACTGTGCATCCTGTAGTGTCTTTTCCCAGTTGCCAAAAGGGACATTTCCCTCACACAGACTTGCACACACAACAAACCAGCTCACCCACACACACTGAGCATTTGCATGGTTCAAACCCCTACCGAACTATATTATGACACTTGAGGGAGACGCATTAGCAGAGTGCACTATCCGAATTACTGGGCATCTGTTCTGCACCTGCAGTATTTATAGGGTGCTGACATCTTTATTTCTACAGAGGTATGTACATCTAGTACTACCTGTCAAGTGGGGGATAGCATATATATGCATTTGCAGCCACCTACTTCAGGGTCAGATATGCACATTGCACTGGCAGGTTATGTTCTATACCAAGCTTCGTGACCACAGGACCTGTAACACACAACACAGCCAGTCCAGAACACCCCTCCCACATCCAGGACACACACTTTGCTTCCCTGGGAACAGTGCCGGGATATGCAGGTGTTCACATACACCATTCCAGTTGTTAACGTCAGGTACAGGCATATTGTGTGTGGGAACTACTCAGACCTCTACAACATTACCCTACAGCCACTACAATTTGTGGGTCCATGTGCTATGGCAGAACCACTCACCACAGCCACATGGGGGAATACATATTGCACCTGACCATCTGCAACATGTGTACTCACTGTTCCACACCAGAGTTAGACCACCATTGTTGATATCTGACCATACCCACCTTTCCCTGGACATCCATATCCCATCCCCACCCCCAGGCAAAGTTGTCACTGCAAACAAACTGTATTTATCACAAGCAGACTTTACACTTGTGAAGACTCGGGTGGAAGACTTCAAAGGACCCATGCTGGGGGACTATACTGGCCACTCTGCATAATCCTTGACAATTGCATTCTATGAGCATGTGGAAGGTTTGCATTGATCATGCTATCCCACATATACCCATGACTGCTCCACAACAGGACACCTGTCAGGTGTACACCAGCCATATATGAGCTGTCCAACAGACAGAGTGAGCTAATACATTGCAGAGCTGTAGCCCACAGAGGGAGGACATCTCTGAACAGTACCGGCACGACACTTCAATCCCACATAATCATCATGACACAGTGTTGACAGTGAAATTGTCCAGACAATGCAGATAAGGCTCCCCTCAGTCTGTTATTGACACCCACTTATTGTTAGAGGTCTTCAGCAACCCTCTTCCAGCACACACCAACAACATGGATGTGGCTTAGCACATTCAAACCCTGGGATCTCCACTGTGTCCCTGCTTGACAGAGGCACAGCACACTAGCCTCACACTATGCCTTATGTGACCTACTTTACAGTGGCACAGTAGCCTACTGTACTGGGGATGCAGACGCCAAGCACACTCTGGCTAAGCTTTCACTCCCTAGGACTAACAGCCTAGTATTGACCTCTACACCCATATGTTTAATTGTCAGATGCACAATATTTGTTGCTGATAGACTGTTTGCAGGTCTTTATTGCCATAGCATTCCCTGTTTCTATGAACAACTTGTGTATCTGTGGAAGATGTTTGAATATAAGGGGGATCCACTATATCACTTATGTCTCTGTAGTCATTTAACTGTGTGCAGTGGGCAGATTGCTGTGATGTGGTTGGTTCCTGGAATGACACGTACAAATACCAGATATGTGTGGCCAACTGCTAAACTGAGATATGGCCTAAGTGTGTGAGCATGCCCAGTTCAGCCTTTCCATGGCATGTTGTCTGACATATGTCTCATTTATCAAAGTGTGCGAGCATGCCCAGTGTGAGCTTTCCATATGTTGGACTCTGCAGTCCACCACATATGTGGATGAGTGTGAACTTCAACAATATCTCACGTTTATGGTTGTGTGTTGGGTGTCATGTTGTGTACTTACTGGCCAACTGATTCGTGTCTGAACACAACAGGGATTATACTGTGCCTGCAGGGTTTGCATGGGATACTTTGCATACAGTTGTCAACATCCTTTCATACTGACCTAACACTGTAGTACCATATAGTGTACTGGTTCAGTACTTTCACTGTGGTGGACAGTATCCTGGGCTTTGGTCCTATCACTGCTTTAAATTTTCATAGTGAGCACAACAGACTGTTTAGGGGCCAGTTGTGCACATATGACCATGTTGCATTATGTTCAGATATGGACTACTTAAACCAGGCTTATCCAACATTGGTAGTGTATTCCACAACATAGGTGGACATTGGCAAACACTAGCGATGTGCCCAAGGCCATTTCTAATGCTAGTCAGGGAGTGTGTTTGTCCTTCGACACACATTGTAACTGGAGTTTGCCATGACATATGTCATGGTTAGTATACTCTGCCTCCGTCTACCTGTGACATAACAGTGATACCCAGGGTAAACCTACCATCTCCCATCCACTCATCAAGATTTCTCTTAAGGAGAGTCGATGGGTGACTCTCTGGCTACCCTGTACTGGGAGTTTACTCAACAGTGGGGGTGGGTTCTGTGTTATGGATCATTCAGTACAGCATGTCCTATGTATGTCAGTGCTGGGATTCAGGTCTCTCATGTGCATAGCTCACTGCCATTCAGATTGTACAAGGTGCAGCATGTTCATTGATTCCAGCTTGGACATGGCTTTATACATCAGGCACAGCTTGCCTCTGGGTGGGCAGTATGGCAGTATGTGGAGCTGCAGTTTGTTTAATCAGGCGACACATGGCATCTGTTCAAGCTTTTTGCTACTCCTGGTGAGGTACTGTTGGGGACTTTACAGTTGATGGAGGTGTCTGCTGAGGTACATCCCACAGGGGCTATTGTAGTCAATTGTAATGCTGATGAAGGATGACTGCAGAGCCACAATGACCTCCCCTTATCTAGATCTGACAACCTTCATGATTAGGTGGGTATATGGTATGTTTCTGTGAACACTACAGCCACATGTTTGTCCAATGCAGGATATCTATCACCTTGTGTCCCCAGGTCTCTCATTACATGTTAGGTATGTAATGGGTTAACACCTATGTGGTAATTGGTGGGCACTTACTGTATATCCATGGGGGTTGACTATACACTTTTCTGCAATTAGCTTGCTCACATGGCTATGGCACCAGTTGTCTGTTTCTATGTGGCCCTTTTGTGGGATGCTTGTGTCAGCTGGGGGGTCAGATATGGTGGACAAATTGTAGTCCTCTGCATACATGTTCAGACACAGTCCTTCCATGTTGGCCTGTACCTATGGGACATATATACCAAACGAGGGAGGACCCAGGACCAAGCCTTGTGGGATGCCACTTATATCTGGTTTGTAGTCTGACATGGCTGCAGCATGTCTGACCATGTCAGTTCTGTCCTTGGTCTGGTTTTCAACTCCTCTACTGACATAGGGGTTTATATTTAAGCTGGTGAACATATCTATACTGAACACGTAGGGTATTGTATGGAAGCATTTGCAAGGTCCAGCTACGCTGTGTGGACCACATTGCCCTCATCAATGACCTTAATGACTGTTTCAAATGGGTCAAACATGTTTAGGGGCAGGATCTGCACTTAAGACAGCCACACTGGGTAGGGTCCAGTGTCAGTAGGTCCCTGATATCTTTATGTCTGCGGTACATGCTGATCCTTTCCATAGCTGTGCAGACCAAGCTTGTCAGGATTCTGGGGTGGTAGTTTGCAGAATCCATTCAGGCAACACCTTTGTTGAGAAGGACCACTGTTGTTGTACACTGCTCTTTGGGTACATATCCTGTGGTAAGGCTGACATTGAGCAGTAGTGTGATTTGGCATTCCATTCTTCTTGGTGTCCATGTTGGACTCAGCCCAGGACACCATCTCATACCATTGCTGCTGTGTGTTTTGCTTTGTAGATGCTGGCTGTTACCTCAGCATCTGCAATGTCAGGGGGCCAGCAGTCTGCTGGGATAGATATTTTGCATTCTGGGGGGGGGGGTGGTTTGCACTGCACCTGTCAGGTTGTATGTTGGCAATATGTGTGTGTGTTTGGTATGTTGTTTATAATATTTGTGTGATTCAGAGCATATCTGTAAATTCCCAACACGGTTCCTACCATCAGTTGAGTAAGCCTTGGGATTATCCTTAGTGTCCTGTACAATTTGTATCTTCATAGGTTCATAGGTTCATACTAGGCTATCCACCCTAGGGCATTTGTAAGCCTAGCCAGAGTGTGTGTGTCTTTCGCCACCCCTTGCTATGTGAATATTATGGCCATTTATGATTTACTTTACTGTGCCTCTGTCTGGACGTGACACAGTGAAGACCCCCAGTGTACATCTATGATCATCCATCCACTTGGCAATATTCCTGTTGATGAGTGTCAGTGAGGGGCTCTGCCTAACATGGAGTGGGAACCTGTTCCAGGGTGTGGGGAGCCTCTGGGTTATGTATCTGTCCCTCCAGCACATCCTATTTCATTATGTGTTGAAGTTGACATCTGTCACTCTCACAGCTCCAATGGCTTTGATATTTCTGAGGTGGAGCATGTCCATTACTCCTGTGTTGGACATGGCCTTGTACAACAGACATACAATGCCTCTGTGTAGGCAGTATGTGACTGCATTCAGCTGGGGTGTCTACAGCCAGGCAGCATATGACATATATTTGAGACCCTTTATCCTCTTGGTGAGGTACCTTTGAGGTCTTTCTAACTGCTGCAGGTGTCAGGTAAGGTACATCCCAAATGAGACATTGTACTAGATTATGGGTCTGATAAGAGAACAGTACAGGGGCAAAATGACCTCTGTTGACGTAGATGTGAATCCTTTCATGGTACGGTGTCCAATATAGACAGTCTTCCTAGCCACATTAGCAATGAGAGTGTCACATAACAGGTTACAGTCCACTTGTGTCCCTAGGTCCCTGATTACTCCTTGCATACATAATGGTTTACCACCTATGTGGTAATTTGTGAGTACCTTGTTTGGTATTTGGTGGGACATTCATACTGTCCAGTGTCTTCAGGACGTCTGGGTGGGGTTCCTGTGTGTGAGAGTGTGGTCTGTAGCATGCTACAGACTGTACAGCAGTTTTGTCTACAGTTAGGTGCACATGGGTGGTCTCCGATGCTTCGTGCTTTGTCAGTTACCTGGACATATGGGTGTCTTTGCTGCATATGGATACTCCCCCTCCTTTTATGTTTTGGTCCAGGTTTTGGGGCCATAACGCATGATATGAGGTATAACCTGGTAGTGCTGATGTGCTGTCAGTAGGCTTGCAGCAGTTTTCTGTCACTGCACAGACATCGATGTTCTCCATACTGGGGAGGGCCTCAGGAGCATGCATATTGCAGTTTACACATCTGGCATTGGTCAGCATTACCCTTATGTTTCTTACCACTTATGTTTTCTAGGGTGGTGGGTTAGTCTTTTCAGCCTTGCATATGTACGGCTCTTTGGAGGTGGCAAAAGCCTTATCCAATATCCAGATGCCCAGGGGTAACAGGTGCAGGCCATCCCTGGAACAGCAGCATGGCTTGTCATGCATGACATCTCAAGCAGACAGACATTAGATCCTCTTGGACTGACAGCTGTAATTGTGCCACTTGTTAAAGCTGATCATTCTGTGTTTGTACTGTGGCATCATTCTTGGTGAGGGTAGGATGCTGCAAATGGCCAGTGTCATACCGGCCTGAAGTACATACTCAGAGAGCTCATCCATGTCTCTTTTCATGTAGTCCAGGGAGGTACATCTCAGGTCATTCACACCAGCATGGACAATGACTGCATCATATTTCTACTTGCTTTGGGGTGACCTGCATACTTGTGTTATGTGGTGTGTTGTAGCACCCTACAGGCAGCTTACTGTACCCTTTCCCTTGTTCAGTCTGGTGAGTGGGACAGCAGTGCATCTGCCTATAGAGTCACCTATTACAACTGTATCGGGGATGTTGTTTCTCCTTCTGGCCTGTGACTGTTTGGCACACTAGCTTTGTGTTCTATGTGTTGCATGTGCTATGTTTGGAGGTTGTGGTTGCTTGGGGGTCTGCTTTGGAGGCCTCTGTTGGTGTGGTGTGTTTGTAATTAGGGCCTCCGGGTATGTTTTTCTGTGTTTATGTGTTTGGTTTACAGTTGTGATAGGTCTATGTGGGACTGGGTTTGTGGTGTGTGTGGTTACCTTCTCCTCCTGACTAGTTTTGACAGTACTGAGTTGAGGGAGCTCAGCCTCCAGTTTGGATAAATGGTTGCATCTCTCACATATATTTGTATTTATTGGGGGGAGTTGAGGGTTGTCTGTGTACTTGGGGCAGGTGTAACATTGCCTCAGGATTCAGAGATTCTACTTGTTGTAGCTGGCCTTAGTGGATTGTATGTGTGGACATATTTTATTGCCATACTACTGATCAGTGATTACTTCCCTTTTTATGTTTGCTCTATCATGCAGTAGCTTCCTCATTCTCTTGCATGGTTTGGTAATGGCTGGAGTCCAGCATGCCAGATGCCTGCCTGTATGGCATTGTGTCTTGTTGTTACTTGTGATTGCATAATCCAAGCATTCCTGGCTGTGTTCATGGAATGCCTGTATAACAGGTTGTGCGGTGTGTCCCATATTTTGCACCTGCATAGGGCCTTTCATGGATTCCACATCAGTTTGGATGGGTGCAACTTATGCTTTACACATGTTTTTCACTGTGGTTTTCTGGCCAGGGACTGTGGTCAGGATGTGTATATCCGGTGTGATTACTCTATGGTCTGGTCTTACCAGTGAGGGATAGACTTCTCATCTTGCCATCCAGTACCCATTTTGCTGATTATCACATCCAGTATGCTTACCCCTCTTGTGGGAGTGGTACATTGTTCCTCGGCATTTTGGTTTATGGATTCTTGAAACTTTTCTCCTACAGTGTTGGTGCTAGTATAATGCTCCCAGTGTATGTCTGGGTATTTTCAGTCAACCAATATGATGTGGTTTGGGGGGCTTGATATATTCATGTATTCCAACATAGGCCAGGTGCAGTTCCTGGTGTTGGGATGGTAGTCTGTAGCAGGCTATATACTGGGAAGCTGTTTTAGCCACTGTTACTTGACCATGGCTAGTCCATGCTGCTTCTTGTTGTGGTACCAACATGGGGGTGTGGTTATCCTTGACAATTATTGCTAGTCACCCTCCTTTTGTAGCTTGTTCCATGTTTTGGGGCTGTACAGCACAGTATGAGGTGTAACCTGGTAGTGTTAGGGTGCTGTTGTGAGCCTTGCCCAGTTTTCTGTTACGGGACAGATATCAACATTCTCCATACTGGGTGCGTTTACACTGCATGCATCTTGCTGTTTAGACTTCTGGCATTGGGTAGCATTACATCTAGGTTCTTATCCCTTGTGGGTACCTATGGTGGTGGGTTTGTGTTTTGAGCCTTACCTATTCAGGGCATGCTGTGGGTACTGACAGCCTTTGCCAGTATCCATGAGGCCTGGACTGATAGGTGCATGCCACCCCTAGCAGGTGGTGCATCATGTCATGCTCAGCATGTCATCCCAGGCTGGCACACATTGGCTCCCCTTTGACGAACTGCATTACTTCAGCCAATTATTGCAATTGATCATCCCATCGTCATATTGTGGCTTCATGCTTGGTGAGGGTGGTTGTTAGTCAGGGTCCTCAAGTGTGCATATAGTACATGGTGTTACATTACTTAACACATGGCATTCATGCCTCAGGTGGTGCTGCAGGGCTGCCTCTGTCGGATGCACATATTACACTCCCTGTACATATTTGAGAGCAGATTATGTCATTTTAGGCATCCATGTTATTATATGAGTGAGTCAGAGAGGGGTATCATTCCCAGGGTTCCTACTGAGCCAGTGTATGTGCTATGCGTTGCCTCTTTGCCAAGGCCAGGGCATACTGGGCATGCCTCCTTCTGCCTACTGGGGCAGGCTCAGGTTGTTCCTCCTCTGAGTCACGCTTTGCCTGTGATGGCCTTGGCAATGGTGGGAGGCTGTTTGGCCCGGCCCTATGCTGGTCCTGCTGCAGCTGTTTTCGCAAGATCATATTATGTAGCATAGCACATACCATGACAATTTGGGTACATGTAGTTGGTGAGTACTGCAAGGCTCCACCAGATGTGTCCAGACACCGGAACCGTGACTTGAGCAGCCCAAACACACGCTCTATTACATTACGTGTTTGTGCGTGTGCCTCATTATGGCGTTCCTGTTCAGGTGTGTGTGCATTTCTGATGGGTGTCATCAGCCACGACTCCAGTGCATAACCTGCATCCCCCACTAGGTGTCCGTGTGGGATGTCCCCATTGGCAAATGTCTGGTACAGCTGCGTCAAATGCCAGATATGGGAATCATGGTAGCTCCCAGGGCAGCCAGGACACACATTCATTATTATGCCCTGGGCATCACACACAACCTGGCAGTTGATGGAGGGGAAGCCCTTGCAGTTAATGTAGGCCCTACCCCGCTCACCGGCTGGTGCTTTGATGCGTATGTGCGTGCAGTCTATTGCACCCACTACCTCAGGGTATTCCGCTATTTGCTGGAAGAGACGCATATTGCTGGCCAATACCTCATGGGCATTGGGGAAATATACATGATCACCGACATGTGCTGACATGGCATCCAGGAACTGGTGCAGTACCCTGGAGGCTGATGCCTGTGATATCCCCATCATATCACCAGTTGGTCTCTGGAAGGTACCTGTTGCTAGTATTCTTAGGCCAACACATACCTTGGTTTCCACTGGGATGGGTTCCCCTCTGTTGGTTCTGTGTGTGAGGTGTGGCCTGCACAGCTTGACAATTTGCTGCAGGAGGTCTCTGTCCACTCTATAGCGCTCTACTATCTCCAGCTCATGTAACCCGTGGTAGGTGACCCTGGGCCTGTACACTCTTCTCCGTCTCCTCAGTGTGGGTTGTCTGGCACCATCTGCATTGTCACCACCCTCAGCAAGTCGCCTATGTCTCCTTATGACAGCTATGGCACCCCTAGCATTTCTGCTCTGAGTTCAGCTTTTTCACTTTTCACTTCTAATAGCTTACTCCTGTCTTGCAGTGTCTCTTGAGAGATACATCCTGCACTGCTGTTTGCAGAGATTTAAGTGCTTGGCTGAGCTACTATTCTGCCTGTGTAATTGCCTGCTTCTAATTGTTTTCACCTGCTAGCTCCTGCATTATTCCCTGCTAGCTTCCTACTAATTCTGTTGCTATGTTTCCTCAGGGGGGAGCAACGTGCATTCCAGCTAATACATGCTCACAGTGGCTTACACACGCGCACACATGCTTACACGGTTCAGAATCTGCTTATTCGAGTTATGAGCGCACACCAGCGCAAACAGTCTTACAAGTCTAACAACACGCTCCCACATGCTCAGTCTGCCTTACACGCGCACACACTGTCCTACCCGTGCCTCATGGCACGCACACGTGCGCATGCACGCCCAGCAAGAAACTTTGGTGTAAGTAACAGTGTACACCTTCCATTTCTTGACTTTCCCATGCTTATCTTGTGGCACTCCTCTTTCCATGATCTGTGTCTGACATCTGTCATGTAACACTGACCTCCAATGAACTGCATTTCTTTCTATCATTCCCCCCTGTGATGCCACCTATCTCCTACTCTATTCCTCCCCCTTATGTATCTCTTACACTACTCAGAATGTGCTCATTTGCTATGTGGCAGTGGGATTCAGTATCCTAACCCTCATTTACATCAGATTGCCTACTAATGCTTAGTTACATGTCTTAGACTCAGCTTCCCCCCTTAGCAACCACTAAACGGTGGCCATGTTGTTTTTGGTCTGCTGGTCCCTGCATTGTAAATCCATGTATTGCATAAAACCCACATTTGTGGGTTTATAACCTTCATTTTTATGTGTTATGCAGCGCAACCCATTTGCGCGGGGCTGCGCTGCGAAAAAAAAAAAAACATTTATTTTTCATATTTGCCATTGGCATGCTGCCTGACACATATGCACCCTTTATTTGGAGCTGACATGGCTCCATTGTGATTTTTGCAGAAACGTACTCAGTTGTCAACTGAGTACATTTCTGCAGCTAAAACGGCTCTTACACGGGCTGCTTTCTGCTTCGTGGATCGCTACTCTACCTCATTTGCATGCCTTTCAGCTGCAAGTGAGGTATTTAGCATATCCACGCCCAGTCTGTGTAAGAGACATTTTAGCTGGTCTCTTACACGGAGTTTCGGGCTGTTCCTGGATCGCGAGGCTTGCATGGAGTCTTACACGTCTCTTACACTCCGTGCAAGCCTTCGTGAATCCTGCCCCAAGTTTTTTAAGTCTGCACTTTTGTGGGTCCAAGCAGTTGTTCATAGGTTCATAGGTGTGTACTAGGTTAATGGCCCTGGAGCCTTTACAAGCCTAGCCCATAGGATTACCCTGGCATCGTGCCACCCGATCTTAGTTTCCAGTGCCTCTGTTGAGTAGAGCTACTGGAGTGATCTCCAGGGTGAATTTTCTATTTCCCATTCATTGATCAATATTTCCCTTGAAGAGGGCCAGTGAGGTGCGCTATTTGACCATGGGCGGGCTCTGGGTTATGAACCTGGCTCTCCAGCATGTTCTGTTGATTGTGATAATGAGGTTGATGTCTCTGGAGCATGTGGCGTGGAGTGATTGGGATTTCTTTAGGATGTAGCATTTCTAACAGAGCTGGATCAGACATGGCTTTATAAGTCAAGCAGAGATCGCCTCTAAGTAGGTGATATGAGACAGAGAACAGTTGGAGTTTTTTGAGTCTGTCTATATAGGACAAGTGTTTAAGGCCTAGGATCCTCTTTGTGAGGTATTTTTGCGGCCTGTCCAGTTGTTGCAGATGTCTAGTGAGGTACATGCCAAATGGGACATTGTATCCGATGACTGGCCTAATGAGGGAAGAGTAGAGGGTGACAGTGACCTCTTTCTTCCTGGATGCAAAACTCTTAGTAATGAGATGTGCCACATAGAAGGACTTTCTGACCACAGTGGCAGTCTGGTGGTCGAAACAGAGGTTGCTGTCAACCTGTGTTTCCAGATCTCTTAAAATGCCTTCTGTGTTCAGTGGACTACCATCGATGTGGACACATTTTTTGGCATTGAGCTTAAGGCCATGGTTCTGACACCAGTCGTTGGTCTCAGTGAGGCCTTTCTGTAGGATGTCAACATCACTTAGGGAGTTAATAATGGCTTCCAACTTGCAATCGTCTGCGAACTTTGTCAGCCAGAGTCCCTTCATGTTAGACTGGACTTCTGAGAAGTAGATACCAAACAGGAGAGGACCCAGGACTGATCCCTGTGGGACTCCACTTGTGACTGGTCGGCAGTCTGACTTAGAGTCAGCTACTTTCATACTCTGGTTTCTATCTGTGAGCCAGTTTGCAACCCCCCTAGTGATATAGGGGTTGATGCCTAACTTCCTGAGTTTTTCTATGATGCCTGAGTGGGGAATGGTATCAAAGGCCTTGGCCAGATCAAGGTAGGCTGTATGAACCACCTTGCCTTCATCCGCAGCTCTGGTGACTGACTCAAAGAAGTCAACCAAGTTGAACAGGCATGATCTACCCTTCATAAAACCAAACTGTGTGGGATACAGAGTTTGGAGATTCCCTATATCCTTGTTTATTAGGTCCATGATAATGTGATCCACAGCTTTGCATATTAGACTTGTCAGGCTAATGGGGCTATAGTTCCCAGGGTCTGTAGTCACTTCTTCTTTGTGGAGAGGGATGACTATAGCATTGCACCATTTGGTAGGGACAAAGCCTGAGGGGAGGCTGTGATTGAACAGGGCATACAGGTGAAGTGCCAGTTCACAGCCATGGATATTGTCAGGTCCCACAGAAGCTGTATTCTTGGCCTTGGACAGTGCTGTTTTAACCTGTGCAGCAGTAAATGGCAAATTACTGGTATTGTGATTGGTCCTTTGAGGGGGGGGGGTTGGCAGTGAATCTGTCGGCCAGTATATTGGCAATATCTGTTGGCTCGGTATAGGAGGTACCATTGTACAGTAGCTCAGAGAAAATCTGGGTATTGCCATGGAGGTTCTTTACATAACTATAAAGACCTTGTGGTTGCCTTTACTATCTGCTGCAATTCTGTTTTCATAGCTAGCTTTAGAGGATTTGATGAGGGATCTCAACTTTTTGTTGAGGTAGATAAGGGAGTTTTTCCAGTCTTGGGACTTCACCTTATTCCGCATCAGTTTCCTCCTTCTGTTGTAGAGTTTGTTTATGGCAGGGAACCACCAGATTGGCTTCCTTTTTTAGAGGAGATTATCTTGGTTCTATTGGGTATGGCAAGATCCATGCATTTCTGTATGTGTTCGTACAGTGCATTGGTGTATGATTCTCTGGTCATGCAACTATTCTTCATTTGCATGGATGCCGTGAAGTTAGCCACCTCTGTTCTTAGGAGCCCAAAGTTAGCTTTGGAGATGTTTTTCATGGTGGTTACCTTTGCCGAGGTGGGTGGGGTGGGGCGGGTGGGAAGGATGTGGATTTCCAAGGTGATTAGTTTGTGGTCAGATTTAACCAGGGAGGAGTTGACTACTGGTGTAGAGCAACGGTTGCCCATCTTAGTAATGACCAGGTCAAGGATGTTGCTACCTCTAGTGGGGGTAAGAACGAGCTGGTCCAGGGCATTGGAATTAATGAATTCCAGGAAATATTGGGCAAGTGCATTGGTACATGAGTAGTTTTCCCTGTTAATGGAGGGGTAGTTGAAGTCACCCAGTTGAAGTCGCCCAGTATGAGTGTGTTAGGTTGAACCCTAATATTCTCCAGGGAGTGTGTTCACACTGGAAGAAGTTTATTATTGCACCTCATCTCTGGGCAGAGGAGCTGCATGCTTAAACCAATCAATCAATCAATCAATCAATCAATCAATCAATCAATCAATCAATCAATCAATAAATCAATTGGAGCTTTATGGAAGAAACTACAGGACCAAGAAAATATGATTTTATAACAAAAAGTTGTTCCAGCTAAATGTAACATCAGAAGAAAAGTTTAAAACATTCATTCATTCACTCTCTCATTCTTTCATTCATTCATCCATTCATTTGTTCATTCTCTGATATCCACATTATCATATTTAAAACATTTGTACATTCCCTTGTGCATTCATTGATTCCTTTCCTTCTTCCTTCCTTCATTTATTCATTTGTCCATTCATTCATTCTCTGATACCTGCTTCATCATATTCACAGTCATAAGATGATCAGAAACTTCTCCCAGCTGACAATACACTTGCACACCCTGTGCATACAAGGGGGAAATCAGAGTACTGCTAGCTCAGGCAACAGCATGTCTTTAGGATATAGGAGGAAAGTGGGGCACCAGGGGATAAACCTATGAGGACACAGGGACATGGGACATTGCACAGAATGTACCCTGTCCAGGAAATGAGCCAAAGGACAAACAACTAGGAAGGAGCAATGCTAACAACAGCTTAAAAGTAATACAAACAATGTAAAATAATACACTGAAACAATAAAACTCTGGTAAAAGAGTATTCATTTAAAGGTGAAGTCATGTCAGTAAAAATGAGAAAAAAACCTGGGTCAGTTATCTTTAAGTACAGCTGTAGAGAACTCCTCACATTAAGGCCACAGGCATGATAGAGGCAGTTCAGAGTAGGGTAACAAAGATGTTACATGACATACAGCAGAAAACAATGAAGAAAGGCTATCATTTTAAAGAAAGAAGGCCAAAACAGTACATGCTAAATGCTTTCAAGTATGTCAAGTGTGATGCCCCACCACTGGCAACAGTAATCAAGTAGCCTCAGTCCTCACCACTACTACCAGCGGGGGATGTACAGTGGGTGGATGACAAGTACACACACAGTATTTCCAGATGCAGCTCTCTGCATCAAGTGCTGCAATTTCTCTTAAGAGCACACAGAGACCACAGTCAGTCCAGGGCTGGTTTCTCCCTCTTTCACCAGATCCCCAATAAGACTCCTCACTGGCTCAGCTATAGAGTTGAGATCTCAGCTGAGTGACCAAGCCAAGACGTCCAGCACTCTCTCTATCCAACCAATGCTTTGTGTCCCTGCCCAAGTAGCTGTAGCTGACACACACCCTCTTTGAGTTTTGAGTTACACACACACACACACACACACACACACACACACACACACACACACACACACACACACACACCTGGGAAAGGCTGGCACAGGTTTACTAGCTATGCCTCCTTCTGCCCAGACTATAAAGTAGTTTCCCCTGCCACCAGTCACCCCTTATCAGCAACTTTAAGGTCCTTAACAAAGGGTGTCCAATCTTACTTCTAATGTTACTGTTAATACAAATCGTAGTGTGACCAAGACCAAGGCTTTTAGGAGTGGTCGACACAGTGTCACCAAATAAATACGCAAGTACTCTCAGAATATAAATACATCTCTGCACAGGTCAGCCACAATGAAAGGTTTAAATATATTTAATAATAAATAATAAAAGAACAAGAAAATACTCAGTACATACTTATAGTTACATCAGAGTACAAAATTACAGGAAATATTTAAAACAACATTGCAGAACAATTTCAAATAAATAAAGAAAAACATCCAAGCTAAGCTTTGCTATATTCCTGACTGTATCTAAGAAAATTACTGTACCCTAATAACTTAATTCAGAGCACACAAGGCAGATGCGGTGAGTGGATCTTGATATTGTCAGGTCATAGATCTTGATATTGTCAGGTCAAAAATAAAATACAGAACACAGTCTCTCACTAACAGACTTCCCAAATTAATATCTCAAATATTGTTGTTGGGATAGCATGAGGAATGACATCATTTCTTGTCATCTGACTCTATCCCAGCTGAAAACCCTCACTGATGCAGCTGGTAGCACTTAGCATCTACCTCTGAAAATACATAGACAACGGATTTTCTTAGATCTAAGGCAGATCCTGGAAGACATAAAACAGTAAAACACTTCCAAGACAATACAGAAAACTTCTAGTTCTAGACACTGTGTCTGTTACTGCACCAAAACTGACAGATAACATCCTTGTATTATGTGGACATAAGGTAATTTCATTTCAGCTATTTTTCTGAAGTTAACCTCTTGTGTTCCAGTTTCCATTGTTAAAATATATACATCTAAACAGTCACAATAGTACAAGTATATTTCTGTTGTAATCTAGTAGGGTATGCCTTGGTTACATCTTTAAACAGCACTTTGTAAAATACCTCTTCAGCACATGTCTGTATAAATCATCCTATATGACTTAAAGTTCTAATACATTTGTAACACAAGCATATGAATCATGTTGATATTCACAAATTACCTATAATTATTTATAAAATTCCAGATAGCTGGGCTGACAGTATCTCCTTTCTTGACATCAAGCATAAACCCAGCCATGGGGACAAATATATATAAAATAATTGGACAGGAAATGTATTTATTTATTTATTTGCAGTTTGTTTTCCAGGATAGTCCATTGGACCATATGAGCCCATTTTCAATGGAGTCCTAGGGAGAAAAGCTCCAGAAAAAGTACAAATACATAGTAGATAGAGCAGTAAGATATTGGTACAAAATTCTTGTAGTACACAAATTCTGACTAACAATACATTTTTACATTTTTACAACATTATAGTACACAATTCTAATAGCTAATAGATTGGTAGTATAGCAAATCAAATCATTTTTTTCAGAAGAAAATATGAAGCACTTGTTTGAGTATGAAATTATCATGTGTTTTTTTTTTAGGCCAATCAGTGGAGTTTTGTTTGGAGGTCTGTAATGGATCCAAAGAATGGATCACTAAGGATGGAAATATACAGAAAATTACCAGTTCATAGAAAGGATGGCATATTTCCTTGAAGAACCTGTGACATCTATCCTGTAGGCCAGTAATCAAGGTGCCTCAATCCTCACCACTGACACTTGTGGGGAACATTCACTTAGAACAAAAATGGATACACATAGTATTTTCAGATGCAGCTCTCTGCACCAAGCACAATTTTCCTTAAGAGCACACAGGGAGCATACTCCAGTCCTGTGGCTGGGTTTTCCTCTCCAGGCCCCAAATAAGACTCCACCTTTCTCTCTGCAGAAATCAGTGCGCTGTCCTCCTGTTCCAAGTAGCTGACACATATACTCTTTGAGATTTGATTTTCACACACACACACACACACACACACACACACACACACACACACACACACACACACACACACACACACACATGGGAAAGGCTGGCACAGCTTTACCACCTATACTAACTCCACCAAGACTATAAGGTAGATTCACTGTCATCAGCCAGTTACTTTAAGGCCCCTACTATAGTACCCAATTACTCTTAGTAAAATTAATACTTATACAAATGGTAGTATTAACCAAGCAGCAAGACTTTCAGGAGCATGGAGTTACAGTACCAATAAATAAATGCAATTAATCTTAAAAGTTAAATATTTTCCAAAAAGACCAGCCACAATGAAAGGTATATATAAATTTAATAATAAATAATAAAATAGAAAACATGAAAATAATATCTATTTACAATAAACATCAGAGTTTCAGTTCACAAAAAATAAAAAAAAACACAGATGAAAAGATTCAGACAGATACAGCAAAAGCAATAATTAACTAATCTCACTAAATTTTCCTAACTGACTGAAGAATTACAGCGAGGCAAGATGAAATGGATGAATGCTGTCAGTTCCAATAACAGACTGCTGAGTGTCAGTATCCCATCTCTCACTAGTATCTAAATACAATTTCAGTGCTGGCTATGAAATGACATCACATCTGATCACCTGACTCTGTGGTTCCCACACTACCCTCTCACTAGAAACTTGAGCAAGGATCTAGCACAGGTTTGTCATAATACACACAGAGAACTCTGCTAAGACTTATTCTAGCATCTGGAGATGGTAAAACAATTCCAATAGTTTCATCCTTCTGCAGAAACTATCCAGCCATTGTCTGGCCCCTTATGGTAGCAATCATGCCACCACTAAGGAGAATAAGAGCAGGACCCTAGACTAGGTATTGTGTCTTTAGCTGCATTCAGGCCTGTGAGATAAAATATTTATGCCCTAAACCAAGTCATTTAATTTCAGACTATTTTTCTTAAGGTAAGCTAGGCTGTGCTTAACCCCTTCACTGCTAGCATCCTCTGTTAACATATAGACATTTCATCAGTTACAATACAACCTGACAAGCAAGTGTATTTCTTTTCTGTCCAGCAGGACCCACTATTGATGCAATTTTAACATAAGCAACTTTACAAATACATTTTAACACAAGCATCTGTACAAATCAGTTTGATATTCAAATGACATAAAATTCTTTACAAAACGAATATCTATGCTGGCGTATATTACACATGCACTGCCCTACTCTCTCTGGCATAGCTGGAACTACCTCACGTCATCACAGAACTCTTTGGACAACCTGTATAAAACCTTGTGCAGTTAACATATTAGCACAATTCAGTATTGCATCACATAGATATAAGGCAGTTCAAGGATCTCCAGCTAATCCTCTAATCGATAAATGTGTAAAAAGTTAGACAGGCTGTTCTTTCCTACTCTGAAAATAAGTCTCTCTATGCAGTTGTATCTACTCTGAAAATAAATGCCTCCTGCAGCTGTTTCTTAACATACTCATCAGTTGCACAGGAGCACAAAAGAGAATATGTTTATTCTACAGTGATGTTAGATTCTTTGATGTAAGGGGTAAAAGAAACTACAAAGGTATTTCAAAGAGGAGATGAAAATATCAGAGCTGTGGTCAACCCTTTCACAGTTAGAATAATAAATTAAGACAGATTAATCAATAATAATCCATACAGAGCATACCAACACTAAGATGTTAGGTTATCTTACCCAGTAGGAGAAAGGGCTGTAGAAGTCCCACTGTGTGTCTTGTTAAGAAACAAAGAGTGCATGACATGAATGTATATGAAACATAATTTCTGTCATGGTTGAGAACATTGGAAGACAAAAGCTCAAAAGGCAAGAATCTTCACTCTTTATGCACGATAAATATATTTATTTTCACTCCATTGTGCTTAAAAACGTACAAATGATTTAACAATTTTCTAAGACTTTAATAATAATGAAAGTAAAATACTTTACTATGTATTTTACTCTGGCAAGTTATTAGAAGTTATTTTGTGTGTGTGTGTGTGTGTGTGTGTGTGTGTGTGTGTGTGTGTGTGTGTGTGTGTGTGTGTGTGTGTGTGTGTGTATGTGTATGTGTATGTTTGTGTGTGTGTGTGTGTGTGTGTGTGTGTGTGTGTGTGTGTGCGTGCGTATGTGTGTGTGAGAGAGAGAAGGAAAATGCATATGTGTGAATGTAATTACAGATGGCACATTATACCTGATAATGTTCACATACAAAAATTCAAAAGTATCATTTTTATAAGCTTTTAATATTTCCTTTTTATGAATTCATATTATATATATATATATATATATAAAGTTATTCCCTCTGACTGTTAGCATTTTATTGTTTAGCAAACAAATAATATTATTGTGATATAGTTCTAGAGGTCACTGAAGGCAATAGATAACTGCATAACCCAACACAGCTGGGAACTTCTAGCAAGAAATGTAGTTTGACCATTTGTGTATTATAAGTCATATATGGTTAAATTATGCCACAATGGTCAAACCCAAACAAAGAAGGCTGATTTTATTAAGAGTCTTTTATTATAAAGCTTGTACTTTATTAACACAATTACCTTTGACCAGATAGTATGCACACCCACCAGAGCTTCAAACATACTGTATCTGGTACTCAACAATATGGGACAGAGCTCCAACCAGACCCAGAGACTCCCCAGACTCTGGAATAGACTGCCCATACATGTCAAACAGAGCACCTCCTTGGCCCTCTTCAAAAGGAATCTTGACGATTGGATGAGAAAAAGGAAATTCACCCCAGGGATCACGTCAGTCGCTCTGCCAGGCAGGGGTCCAGGGAAGTAAATAGTGTAGAAAGAAATAGCCACAGTATTGTTATGGCTAGGCTTGTATAGACCCTAGGGCCGATAGCCTAGTACCAACCTATGAACCTATGTACCCTCCCTCCTCCCAGCGTCATGTCCTCCCTGGTGAGGTCAGGCCACAAAGCTTTCTCCTTTGAAATAAAAATCAACTCAGTAATCCCAGCAAACCCTGTAACAGGAATTATCCCAAGAGCAAACTACACCCTATTAAGCAATAGTTTATCAAAATTCAATGCCCCTCCCAATCTCGTGTTTACAGAGACCTATATGGAATTGTTCACAAAGACCCTGTACAACTATCTAAATGGCTGTGCTGAGGCTGCTGTACCTACTAGAAGTAACCCTAAAACAAACTCTTAAAAACAAACCACACTGGTGAAATCCTATCCTTAATAGGATATTTGAAAAAAGGAAAAAAGTCATGGCTTTAATCAGGAAGAGCAGCTCCCATAATGCTAGGAGCTCTGTAATTAAACTAAGCTGGAAACAAAGAGGACTAATTAAGTCAAACAAGGCCAATTACAAGGTCAAGATAGCCTCACAGGCTAAAGATAACCACAAGGTCTTCTACAGCTATGTCCGAAACCTCAAAGGTAGCACACATTAGTGTGCCAAACTGGTGATCAATGGTACCACCTTCACCATGCAGAGCAACATAACGAATTTGCTGACTGATAAATTTAGCTCAGACTTCCCTGCCAACTAACCCTCTGCCACCCTCCATGAAATTCCTAATAGTATAATCCCCCCAACTATTAACAGGGAGCAAGTCCTGGTGGCACACACTAAAGCCAAAAATACAGCCTCAGCGTGCCCTGACAATATCCTGGGATGCCTCCTAATTAGCCTGAAACATGGCCTATTAGGACCACTTGAGCTGCTTTTTGACTATATTCTCAAAACAGGCTTTGTACCATGAGAATGGAGGACTGAAACAGTTTTCTCAATTCACAAGGGTAGACCATCAATTGACCCCAGAAACTACAGACCTATTAGTCTGACTAGTCTAATATACAAAACCATGGAATGAATTATCATGGAAATGGTCAACAAAGACATAGACAACCTTCAGACACTGGGCCCAACCCAGTTCGGCTTTGTCAAGGGAAGATTGTGTCTAGTAAACCTGGTGGACTTCTTTGAGAAGGTCACCAAGGTAATGGATGAGGGGAAAACGATGCATACTACCTACCTGGACCTGGCTAAGTCATTCGATACGATACCCTACTTGAGTATAGTTGACAAACTCACTGAACTGGGCATAAATTCTTACATAACTCACTGTGCTGTCAGTTGGCTCAAAGATAGGACCCAGGAAGTCAGGATTGATGAGACCATCTCCACTAAGAGACCAATCACCAGTGGGGTACCTCAGGGCTCCATGCTGGGGACACTTCTATTTGGCATCTACTTCTCGGAACTAAAGGCTAATGTCAAGGGCCTTTGGCTGACCAAGTTCACAGATAACTGAAAATTGGGAGCTATCATAGATTCTCACATGACATAAACATCCTAAAAGTGGGTCTAACACAGACAAATTACTAATGCCAAAGTCATGGGCTAGAAGTCAGTGTCAAGAAATGTAGTGCAATAGTTAATGTTGTCACCTCACAACAAGTGGTTCTCTGGTTCAGTTCTCAGCTGGGGTGCCTTCTGAGTGGAGTCTGCATGTCCTCCCTGTGTTTGCATGGGTTTTCTCTAGGTGCTGCGGTTTCTTTCCACATTACAAAGACATGTGTCTGCAGCATTTCTCCCTGGGCCCCTGCTGAAAATAGGCTCTGTCCTAGTCAGACTTTCCTGGTCAGCAAATGTTAAATAAAATTATAATACCTTTTAGGAAATAAAACACCACTAAGAGCTGACCAACAGTTAGGGATCTGATAACATATAAAGACAGTAATCTGGCCTTTGACCAACATGAGGCCAAGATGGTAAAAAAAATAATTCTATGTCACCAACTTATAAGTAAGGGCATAGTATCCAGGTCCAAAAAAGTCATAGTACTACTTTATTTGCCCCTTATCAGGCCCATCATTGAGTACAGAGCCCCATTTGGCATGTACTTAACCAAACATATGCAAATGTTGGAACTCCCACAATGGTTCCTTACCAGGAGAATCCAAGGCATAAACACATTGTCCTATATGGATCACCTTAAAGCTCTATCTCTATACTCTTACTCCTGTAGGTTAATGACAGGCAATATATCCCTGGCATGCAAGGCACTTTCAGATCCAGCTCTGATGGACCTTTTGTACATCTGTAAAATGAACAGCATCAGAACCACTAGATCCAAAGATTTAAATTTTGCTTGTGACATAAATAAGACATGTTGGTGAAGCAGGTATGTATTTCAGAGGGTCATCACATTCTGGATTAGGGAATCAGGTTCTATTAGGATCAATTAGGTTCAATTAGGTTCTGGATCCATGTGAATCAGAGTCCATCCCTGACCATATTTAAGTGAAACATTGACTAATGGATGGGAAATTGGAAATTTACCCTAGGTCTGACCTTCATGTCTCTGACAGACAGAGGCAGACAGTAATGCCCGAAATTAACATACACCCCAGATAACCTCTAGAAGCTTCCTAACTAACATACGCCCCTCCTACTAAATGCCCATGATACATAGGGCCTTACTTGGGTTGGAATGCATAGCTAGGCTTATAAAGGCCCTGGTGGTATAAGCGTATAACTATGAGCCTTTGAACTTATGACACCACATAAACAGCTGCACTAAACTATTCAGGTAAGCCAGCTGGGTTGCCCTGAAAGTATAGTGCATATATTCCACTGCATTCCTTTCATACTTGTCCTTGAATATATCTTTGGCCAGAACCATACCTAAATAAAGACATGTTAGCAACCACATTGTGCATTCAATGGCATTATTTATAATGGCCACCCGTAGCAGCTTTCATCTCTCTCTGCACCCATCAGATATAACCACCAGAGTTATACCTTTTTAAACAAAAGAGAGTGCCAACTTTGAACAATAGTTGCAATATTTTTGTGTAAGAAAAAAGATTTAAAACTGTTAATTAAGCCACCATCATTTCTGTCCTTCCTTAAACTCATATGCACCTATAATAAGACTGCAAAAGTCCAACACTTCCTATCGGTAATCCCTGCATTATGCCATGTGCCCGGCCTACTATGATCAGGCTATGAAATAAAGCATGCTGTTTACCTCTGATCATGTGTGACTACATATAACAGCATAAAAACTCCTTACCATCTCAGTGCAGGTTCCCACCCTGCCTGGCTTTTAATAAACAGCACTATTTGTCTGTCAGATCCACAGGTGCTGCAGTTCCCAAGGGTCCCATCCATCAGTCTCAGTCCCAAAAATAAAAGAACAAAAACTGTCCTCTTCAGGCTTTAAGTGCATCATTTCTAGACTTAAAATTATCTTTTTTACTGCCTGCATTTGTTATTTCCATTCACAACTAGATTTCATTACAACAATACCAAAACCAGAATAAGTGATCCCAGCTGTTTTCAGTCTGCCAGTTTTAGTCCTTACAATAGAAAGAATCACCCTCTTGAAGTTTCTGGTGCTTTCTTACATAGTAAATACTTCTCATAAATCTATTATAGTTATTGAGGTCCTCTGCCTAAATGCAGACCCCTTTTCTTTGTTAACTTCCATAAAGGATCTTCGCACTGCTTGATTTTATTTAGTAACATTCCTGACAGATTCAAAAACATCCATGATCTACTCAACAGCTTACATGGTCACTGTCTTGCGACTCTCACACTGTCCATTAAAAAACAGGAAATTCTCCCATTCTTGGTTTCAGGGAAATCATTACCAGCAAGTCAGGAAACCTCATTACCCTTGGGCTAGGTGCAATTGGATGAAGTATAATCTACAACAAAGGGCACCCTAGACATGCTTTACATCTCCTTCTTAGTCTTCTAATCCCCATACAACATAGTCTTTTCTACACAAAACATAGGAGACTTAGAGGCATGAAGTATTACTGGGTCAGAATTTCACTTAAAAGTTTGCAGAGGAAAGGGAAATAGTTCTGGAAAAGCTGGAAATGTAGCCCAATGATACACAAAAACATGGAAAAGCTGGAAATGTAGCCCAATGATACACAAAAAGATGAACACTGTATAATTCTGAAACAGTCTCATAAGATCACCACTAATGGCGCCTAATATACTTATATTAAAAAAGTCATAATTGCAACTAATTCAAAGCAACTCGGGAAATCCATTATGGAACTAATACATTAACAAATAAATACTCAACTATGTGCACTATTAACCTTGCATTTATTAAGGCAATAAAAATTATGTATCTTTTACTGAACTCCTTGACAGTCAGTCTCCACCAAAAGGCATGCAGCATACTGTCTTACTCGGGTCCCTATCAGTTCAGTGAAAAATCTGTTCATTGAATGTAATTTTCAGTGCACTTACATCGAACATGCTGTTTGTTGAACTGTTCATACCGAGATCACAGTACAGTGAGGATCAGGAAATTTGCCTTTTCCCCTCGGAGTTGATATATATAACTAGTGGGGGGTGTGGGGGCACAGCCCCCCACATGACTGGAATTCATTGAATGGCATTTCTGATGAAATGCCTCACTTCAGTGAAGTGATACACACCCATCTTACTCTAACACCAAGCAGCACTTTCGTCCCCATTTCATGAAAGTCTCTTCTTCTAAGAGGTAAAAATAATTGACAAGTAACAGTCTAATACCCGCTCGAGATTTACCTTCTTCTTCTAAGAGGTAAAAATAATTGACAAGTAACAGTCTAATACCCGCTCGAGATTTACCTTCTTCTTCTAAGAGGTAAAAATAATTGACAAGTAACAGTCTAATACCCGCTCGAGATTTACCTTCTTCTTCTAAGAGGTAAAAATAATTGACAAGTAACAGTCTAATACCCGCTCGAGATTTACCTTCTTCTTCTAAGAGGTAAAAATAATTGACAAGTAACAGTCTAATAACCATTCGAGATTTACCTTCTTCTTCAAAGAGGTAAAAATAATTGACAAGTAACAGTCTAATACCCGCTCGAGATTTACCTTCTTCTGCTAAGAGGTAAAAATAATTGACAAGTAACAGTCTAATACCCGCTCGAGATTTACCTTCTTCTTCTAAGAGGTAAAAATAATTGACAAGTAACAGTCTAATACCCGCTCAAGATTTACCTTCTTCTTCTAAGAGGTAAAAATAATTGACAAGTAACAGTCTAATACCTGCTCAAGATTTATCTTCTTCTTCTAAGAGGTAAAAATAATTGACAAGTAACAGTCTAATACCTGCTCGAGATTTACCTTCTTCTTCTAAGAGGTAAAAATAATTGACAAGTAACAGTCTAATACCTGCTCGAGATTTACCTTCCCTAATGCAGCCTTCCCTAGCTCTATGCTTGCGACGTCTCTGGCCCATATGAACAGCCTGTTGCTAGTAAACGGAATCATTACCACTCCTTTTAAAAAACTACAATAATTCACCTACAAATAATTCTTCAGTCTAAATAAAGCTAAGATTTCAAGTCTCTCACTTACCTCAGCCCATTGCTTAAAACATTTTGAAAGAATTTGCAAGCTGATCATGTAAACAAATTAAGGTGCAACCTCACACCCATTGTAAATTTAGGAATGGGTAGACTACTGTTACTGCTATTTACGTATAGACATTTCTCTGAGAAACACTGACAAAGGTCTTCTGACAGTGACCACCTTTGTTAATGAAATGTGATCAGTCATCAAATGCTTCCTAGTAAACCTGAGCAGTTAGGATTTGGTTTCAAAACTGTCTGGCCAATCATAAATTCAAGATTACAGATAGCAGTGTTACCTTTGACACTACTATTGTTCTGTTTCTAGTGTCCCACAAAGATTAGTATTGGGACTTGTCCTAGTCCTAATGTTTGGATATGACTTGCCATGAAACCTCTGACATCCTCATCCTATTATGCACTCTAACGACATACTACCTCTTGGACTATGGCAAAACACATACACCTATCTACATCAACAAGCCACATCAGCTGCACAAGTGCTTATATACTCACATGGATCCTAGCCTCACATTTGGAGTTCACACAGAAGGCAGTTCAGAAAAGCTGCTCAGGCAGAGGAAGTTTTGTTATAAACTTAAGAAACATTCTTACTTTTGAAGCCAGTAAAGCAGTTGGACTACATTTCTTAATCTCTAAACTTGAATGCATGCTGCGTTTTATTGTCCACAGATCTGAGTACTTTACCCATCTCCTGCAAACAGTTGTTAATAAAATGTGCTGTTTGACATTGTCATCCCCTCCTTCAAAAACATTAATGTATTTCCTTGCACTTGAAAAGAACACATTGGCTTCCAGTTACTGCTCATTCTCCAGTTCTTAGTTTCTTTACCTTTGAATGTCTTCATACAGACTACAGCAGACCTCCAGTTAAACTACTTGAAATCACAACCTCATCCTATTCTCTCATTGTTCCTTCTCTCAAACAGGTCCTCCCTATTTTAACTAACAACTTTGCAAAAGCCTTTTCTAAAATTGTCTTTGGTCACCTAAGGACGACCAAAATGTGGTAACGCACTTCAGTTTCTGTAAAATGCTTATCCAGCATTTTACAGAGCTACATCAGATACTTATTCTAAGGTCCTGGTTACTAGACCCAGCCTTGCATTACTCACAGATTATACCTACTGTTTAATAAATTCTACAATATTAGATCAGCCCACAAAGTGCATACCTTTAATGGTCTTTCTATCACATACAAGGTCTGATACTACTTGCAGTTTTAAGTGTAATGTATTACTCCATGTGGTTAATTCTCTTGGTTTATCTGTCATTATTTTTAGACCTAATTCTCCCAAATATGTTTCATAATAATGTTTTCATTTTCCATGGTGATGTCCCGTTTCTTGGCATCAGTTCTATTTTCTTGGTGTCAGTGATCCTTGTGGGACTGAGTAAACAGTTCAAACATTAATTTCCACAAGTAAAGAAAATAATTTACAACCCAAGTGAAGACCTATAACTCAACCTATACACACAAACACACACACACACACACACACACACACACACACACACACACACACACACACACACACACACACACACACACACACACACACACACTTGCCCTCTTACATGTGCATGCATGCATACATGCACCCCAAAACACAAATATCTTTCTTTTTTATACCCATATTTAGCATTCACAGTTTTTTTTTACTGCACTAGAGGCAAGCCTTGAATCTTTAGGAGTAGACTGTGAGCTAAGATACATGGTTAAAATATATCTCTAAGAACTGACAATTCAAAATATTTCTATTTGCCTTTTACATGGCCTTAGCCTGGCATCTGAGCATTTTGGACTCAACATTCAAATGCACTATCTGTAGAATCATACCTAATGATTTATGACACATTGTGCAGTTCTGTCATAGTATGTGATGTAATGCAGTGAATTAAAAGTTACAGTCTGAAATGAAATTATACCAAGAAATGGCAATACTTTATAAGCTGAAATCCATAAGATATGGATGTTCTTCAGCAAGAAGATGTTAACTAAGGCCTTTTCGTTCTGATGTGGTGGTAGTTGTGGACGTGAAATATCCCCTGGTAATGATGCTGAACAGCAGGGTGGTTTCATCGACTCTCATTGCCAAGTGTACCGTGGTCACTATAAAAACATTGCATGTCTCCCCTCAAAAATGATCATATTCCCAATGGGCTGACTGGTCAATAAGATGAAAATAATAAAATAATTCTGACATAATATTCAAACTCATTAATGAAATCCCACATTATAAGCTACGCATGCTATGATACTATTAGTACACAGTGCAGTCCTGAAAGTATATCCTGTAGTCACAATTTGCAATTACTTTTGTTTTAGGATTTTTGTCTTAGCCATTACATTTTTTTTTCACTTTAATCAACGAAGAGCAGTGTGCTTAAAATCAAAGGCAGAAACCTTAATGCCTACAATATTATGAGATCAATACCTTTGGGAAAGTGCCATGACTTTAGCATTTGTTATATTTTGATTTGAACAATCAAACATAACAATTTCATGGCAATCTAGCTTGTAGCAGATGTCATTTCTCAAATCCAAGCCAAAGAAATATTTTTCCATTCCAAAGAAAGATTTTATGTTCACTACATTTAAAATCATATTCCAATCATTTCATGCAAAATGCTATAAATTTTGTTTCTGAGCAGATACCATAAACTGTAGCTTAAAATGTGAAAGAAATATAGTGGAAACAACAAGAGTTAAAGGCCTACTTCTTTTTACAGGTAGCTCCTCAGCATTTGAAGTTTGCCATATTTTGAATGGAAACTTAAAAAATGGCATTGATTCAGGTTCCTCTTATATGTGCTAGCTGTACTTATATCGAAGACTGGTAAACTTAAGACATAGGCCAAATGTATTCCTTTTCAATGACCTCAGAGAACATTTCACATTTTCTCTGCTGCACTCTGAAACCATCTGTTCCACTAGTAGCCTGACTGTAGCACTCCACATCCATCTAGAAGGTCTATTCCCTCTGGAGGGGAACACCTTGTCAGTAATTCACACTTCTGCTTACGCCTGGGGAGCCTGAGAGTCAAACACCAGGAGATGCTATCCTCCACAGCAGAATCGGTGCCTATACAGTACATGTTTAAACCATTCACTAATGGCTGGCGTACACATTTACACATTAGCAGTGAATGCTACAACCTAGCATTGTAATATTACAGTTTTATACAAGTTTAATGAGGACCAGTGTTCATGTGAACAACCTTGCTGTACCAGGCATACATCTCTAGACCATTCAGGCCACTCCACCCTCCAAACTTAGGTAATGTTAGTGCTGTTGTTCAGGCTATCTCCATACTCCAGAATGGTCAAGCTGGTGCTGGCTGTTCAATGTCACCCCATAGTAGCTCCCACAGCCGCAAGGTCACTAGGCAATTCAGAGTTATGTGAATAACAGTTAGGGCAATATCCCTCTATATCAATGAAGCATCCAAGTTTTGTACATTTATTTGTTTATATTCGTTAGCCATACGTATCTGCTGATCACAAATGGACTCTTTACAGCCACAACCTACACACAAGGCAAAAGTAATGTAAAAGTGCTATGTTTTTACAAGCGATGTAACTGTATAAAAATCTATACTTTGCATATTTTATACTAATCTCACTGACAATAACTTCAGTAATAATCACATTAATTATGTTAAGAGTTTACTGCATTTAGCACAGCACGACAAATCAGTACAGGTACTGTACATAATGTGAAGAAAGAATTAAAATGTACATGAAGCAACAATAAGCAACTGTAGCTTCATATAGACATTGAAACAACATAGTGATATAATACAAAAATACTGGATGCTTGGTAAATAGACCTTACATTGAGAAGTTACTTGTGTATTGGTAAGAATCTTACTGTGCTAAAGGACTGTTGCATACAATGTTTACAGTGTGTATTAGTAAGTATCTTACTGTACTAAAGGACTGTATGCATAAAGTATTTACATTGTGTTAGTATCTTACTGTACTACAGGAATGTATGCATACAGTAATTACATTGTGTTAGTAAGTATTTTACTGTACTAAAGGACTGTATGCATAAAGTATTTACATTGTGTTAGTAAGTATCTTACTGTACTACAGGACTGTATACATACAGTAATTACATTGTGTTAGTAAGTATCTTACTGTACTACAGGAATGTATACATACAGTAATTACATTGTGTTAGTAAGTATCTTACTGTACTACAGGAATGTATACATACAGTAATTACATTGTGTTAGTAAGTATCTTACTGTACTACAGGACTGTATACATATAGTATTTACATTGTGTATTAGTAAGTATCTAATTGTAGTAAAGGACTGTATACATACAATACTTAAATTATTAGTAAGCATCTTACTCTACTAAAGGACTGCATACATACAGTATTTACATTGAAGTATCTTACTGTATTAAAGGACTGCACACATACTCTATTTACATGGTGTATTAGTACAAATTTTACTGTACTAAAGGACTACATACATACAGTATTTACATTGCGTATTAGTACAACTGTTACTGTACTAAACAACTGCATACATACTGTATTTACATGGTGTATTAGTACAGATTTTACTGTACTAAAGGACTGCATACATACAGTATTTACACTGTGTATTAATAAGTATCTTACTGTATTAAAGGACTGCATACATACTGTATTTACAGTGTATTCTTATGAATCTTACTGTAGTAAAGGACTGCATACATACTGTATTTACAGTGTGTATTCTTATGAATTTTTCTGTACTAAAGGACTGCATACATACTGTACTTACATGGTGTATTAATACAAATGTAACCTTACTAAAGGACTGCATACATACATACAGCATTTATACTGGTGCCATGTAAGATGCAGGATTATGATCGGGTCTCCTATTGTAATGATTATATTATGTGCTCACGACATGGATGCCACGAACAAAGTCTGAGAGGTGAATCTTGGCATCCATGCCAAGAAGACAGAATTACAATTGGAGATCTGATATTAATTCTTGTAGTGTATGGAGATTTATCTGCTCCATGTACTGCTAGGTACAGAATTGCAAAATAAAGAGAAAAAAACACACAATGTATTGTGCTGGATTTGACAGATGGTAAAGCAGTAAGGAAGTGGTTTAAGTCCTTACATATTCCCTGTCTAAAGAAAGCAGTTTCTTTCAAAATAGTGGATGCAATGTAGCAGTTAGCAGCCAGAAATGAGTTGAAACAAAACTGTTTCATGTTGTCAGGTTTTAGTCTCAGACACGAGCTTAACAGCACATACAGGGTGCTCGACAGTTGTGAAGCACCCTTCTAAATATTGTTAAGGTCAGGTCTCATGATGTTATCTAATTGATATTTGAACATAATCATGACATTCCATGCACTACATATATTTTATATTATATAAACCAACAGGAAAATACTAAGCTAAATAATCAGTCTGATATTGCAGATGTACTAGAGAAAGGATTATTTTTACTAGATAGACTATAGTCATTAAACTGAAGTCTTCCATAGAAGTACTTTATGTATTATGGGTGGTAGTTCCTACTTTTTAGCAATAAAACTAATTTTCCTGAAAAGAAAAAGACACTCCACAAGGTCACAGCAGACCAGTTTTGCCTGATAAGGCTATCCTAGCATTTGAAAAAAAAGCCCTTGTCAGTAAAACCAAGTTGCTTTCCTTTGGTATTCACTTTATGGAAAATTTTCATGAAGAAAAATTATTTATTTTTTCCCAAGTACAGCACTGATGTAAGTGGACTTTTTTTGTTCACTGCTCATGCATCATTATAACAGGTACTTTGTTTTACCTGTGTGCAGTTTCTTAATGCAGGGTTTACCCACAAGACTTTGTGTACATTGCAGCAATAATATTTCATTAATTTGACAACAACTACCAGTGGTTGGCCTGAGACTCACAACACATGTATTTCTGTAGACTACTTCAGTGATTTAGCAGTTGTCACATTTTCGTGTTACAGCTCAGTGGACAGTAGAATGCAAGACTGAAGTCATTATCTTCACTGTTGGGGGTTAGGAAGTAGAAATCAGGGCTGTACACCTTCATCTTTTACTTGAGGGGTACAGTCCTCTTTCCACCACAGCATACATAGTTTCACTGTTATGTCTCATACATCCAAACATTCCTCATTGGCAAGTGCTTATCAGAAGACATAGAATGCTGTTCAGACTATGGTTCCCACATAATGATAAATTCAGAATTATCCTAAGCAAAACCAGTAAAATGCACTTATAGGTTCATAGGAGGTTACTAGGCTAGCGGCCCTAGAGCCTTTACAAGTCTAGCCATGTTAATCCCAAGTATCCCCATTTGTTCTTTTTTGGGTAGTTAAAAATGAATTTATAAACACGGTGGGTCTGTGATCAAGACCGGCTACCTCTGTCCATGAGGGACAAGGGTGCCACCCCAGGGGGCGAATTTACAGTCTCCCATCCAATTATCTAGGCTGCATTTGAATAGTGTCCATGAGGAGCTCTGTATTATGTGACTAGGGAGTGTATTCTAGAGAAGCGTCGCTCTCTGGGAGACATATCTATCTCTCCAGCATGATCTGTGAATGTCACAAGCTAGGTTGAGATCTCTAGAGTGAGTGACTCTTGAGCCATTTGACTTGTGGGTGTGCAGCATTTCCATTATGGCAGGGTTGGAGATTGCCCTATAGGCCAGGCACAAGTCACCTCTCAGCAGCCCATAAGATACAGAGTAAAGTGAAAGGGCTTTCATCCTGTCCACATAGCTCATGGTTTGCAGTCCCTGTATTTCTTGGTGAGAAACCTCTGAGGTCTCTCTAGCTGCTGCAGGTGTATGGTGAGATACATGCAAAAAGGTGCATTAGTGGTCTGATGAGGGTTGCGTACAGTGGAGTTATAACATCCCTTAACCTGGATGCTATGCCCTTGCTTATGAGGTGCGCACTACACTGAAGTGCTTTCCTTACCACTGTGGAAACCTGGTGGTCAAAGTTCAGACTGCTATCAACCTGTGTTCCCAAGTCTTGTACCACTGGGAACACAGGTTGATAGCAGTCTGAGTCTGGGTGCTGTCAATATTGTAATTTGTAGGGAATTCTGTTTTGCCAAAGGGAATAATAATGCATTTTTTTGCATTTAGTTTTATGGCTTTGGCACCAATCATTTGCTTGTGTTAGCCCTTCTTGTAATATGTCAACATCATTGGGGACTCAATGATTGCTCCCAGTTTGCAATCATCAGTGAACCTGGTGAGCCAAAAGCTGTCTACTTTGGCCTGGATGGCTGAGAAATAGATGCCAAACAGTAGTGGGCCCAGCACAGACCCTTGTGGTACTTCACTGGTGATGGATCTACTGGTGGAGGTGCAGTCATCAAGTTTGACAGAATGTTTTCTGTTGGTGTGACAGTTGGTTACCCATCTAATAACACAGAGGTTAATCCCTATCTGGAAGAGTTTCTCAGTGATGCCAGACAATAATATATTGAGTAGGCCTACAACAAAAAAATTGTTGAACAAACTGAGGCACAGTTACATGAAGTCTAGAGTGTCAAAAGTCTTAGAAACAATAATGCAGAATGAATGTCAATTATCAGTCAAGAAACAGAAGAAACAAAATCGGTGGGCATGTTATGTTTCTAATTCTGCATGGAAACTGTGATAATCAGGGAAATATGCATTTTTTTCTTTTTAAAGCTATTTTATTTTCAGGTCCATTTGAAAGCTCTGTGTGCTTTATGATTTTAACAGCCATACTTGTGATGGATTAAAAGTCTTACTGCTGCTTAAAAATTTCAGAACTTTATAATTCACAATACAAGCCTAATTATTTTAACTGTGTTCACTTATTTATTCATAATTTGATGCTTGCTTTATCTTGACTCACAGGGGATTTGGAGTCTATTCATTCAAGCTATGCATGTAAAACAAAAAAGTAATCCTGAATGAAACACCAGGCTACCACAGGATGTACACACACACACACACACTAGCATATACACAGACACACACACACACACACACACACACACACACACACACACACACACACACACACACACACACATACAGACACACACCCTTACCTGCCGAGTCTTCATTCTTTCTGGCCGGACTGCCGTTCACCAATAATCCATGTTCCCCAATGAACATAAATCCATTACATACAAGAGTACTGCCGATAATCTCTTAGAAGAGTACCATTCCCACCAGCCAGAAATGTGTGCACTATGTGAGCTCCTTGAGCTGAATTCCGACAGGCTGGTAGCCCTGAAGGAGCTGACGTCATCACGTGCGCGATGACATCAGCTCAAAAAAAGAAAAGAAAAAAATGGCAATGAAGGGGTGCCACTCAGGAATCATGGCACCCCTTCATTTGGACCCCAAAACTCAGTAAAAAATGAGTAATTCGGTATGGTTGGGAGGTATGCTGAAAACTCATTTGCCTGAGTCTCATTATACTGAAAGCATACAATGCTGAATTTCAAAATACTGAATACAGATGCCGTTTCTAAGAAGTTTTCCTTTTCTCTGAGGTATGGTAATCTCCGAGATGACATATATAAGTTCAGGGGCTGTAGGGGCCTGTCCTGCAGATGGGGACATTGTGGGGGGCTGCCCTCCTGTAAAAAGAAGTTTAAAGGAGGAGTGATTTTCAAGATTTGGTCTTCTCCAGTATTTTCATTTTTTTTGGCTTGTTAGCACTCTGCATTTTTAAGTATCGACTTTTCAACAGGGAGCCCAGAGAGACATACACTACCTCATACTCATAGGCACAATGATTCCTGGACTTTATTAACACAAATTCCCTTGATCAGATAGTGTGCACACCCACCAAAGGTTTACACATACAGGACGTGGGACTCGCCAATATGGGAGAGTACTGCAACACCCCACCCCTGCCCAGGGACTTCTTTGTTGATATCAGACTACAAATTGTCTTCTTTGAAATAAAAATGAACTCAGTAACCCAGTAAACCCTGTAACACTTAAGAACTATAGATGTGTATGTGTGTGTGTGTGTGTGTGTGTGTGTCTTATTAGTAAATAGAGTGCATTGTTCTACAGTTCTAGTATAACAATGATAAGACACATACTTTCTTTCAGATGTACACAATATTGTACATATATAGCTGGGCTGTCACATTAACCTATATACCTAATTAGAAGAGTGTTGTGCTACAGCATCAAATCTTAACAACTCTACAAAAACACAGTACCTTACTATCGCTAGGGCTCAGATAGCAATTCAGAAAATTCTACAGAAATGCATACGCCCATAAAAGGGGATAATGCATTGTGTGTGTGGGTTCTAAAATGCGCACGTTTCACCCTCCCACCTTGGTTTGCACCAACTTCCTTCAAAGACAGCAGAGGGGATATTTTTTTCAAAATAGTAGCTATGCAAGTAATTTATTTATGCGTACTATGTTTCAAAAGCTGAGAAAATAAAAACAATAGCGAATACGATGGAGATGGTGGTGGTGTAGTCCGAGATCTTAGTATCTAAATGTTGTTGTATTTTTTTGTCCCCAGACAATGGTGCAGCCTTCAGGTTCTGCGGTTAGTGTTGTTGTGTAACATACCAGGGTTTACAAGTTGTAGCTGTGGAGTCGTGCTAATCGTTAAATCCATACTCAGTCCTTTTGATTTTTTAGCGGCTTCTGTTTATGAGTTTATAGTTAGATAAAGCATTTGTTTTGCTTTGATAGATATATCTGTTAAGTAGTTTATTTATATACTTACTTACTACAGCAGACTAACCTGCCATCAGACCACCTTGAAGATCAAAGGAACGCGGCATAGTACAACAACATTTGTGTATCTGTGTTACCAAAAGGTTTGAGAGCATGACTGACTGCTTTGGAGTTCATGCAGAAATGGGTGATATTTGCTATGAAGCAGCCTTGATATAAGTATTAATTGTCAGTAATGTGACCTTTCATACTCTGTACTGTTTCGAAGAAGCAGAGACCACACAATGGCTTTGAACTCATTTTCTTGTTCAGCAGGATTCTCTTATTTTGCTAAAGGACAATTTATTTGCAGATTATTGTTATCTGTAGTAGTAGTTTGTAACATAGTATATTTTGCATTAGACAAGCTTTTTCTATGTTTACCCCACTCCACCTGTTCACTAACAACCTGGATGATTTTGCTTCAAGTTTCAAATTATGAAGTAGGTCAGCATTAAGATCCCAAGTCTGCTAAGGCATGTGTTCTTGTTGGCACAACAGTACCATGTTGATAGAAGAGAGAATCCGAGAAGCATTTAGGATAATTTATGTCTTTTAACAAATTACACTGTGAATTAGAAATTAAAAACATCATTGATATTATACCATACATTTTACTGGCATGAAAAACAATATTCCTTGTTGGTGAGGTAGATAGTTGTAATATGATCTGGCAAATTAAGAAGTAAATTGCTGTAGAACTTACAAGTCAGGTTATGGAGTATTTAAGTATTTTTTCCCTCTGGGCTCATAACCCAAATACAGAGCTTGACTGGACTAAATGCTGCAGTTAATATCCTAAAGCCAGCTGTATTTGGTGAGTGGGAGGTGTCTTGTACTAATGCTGTATTAAATTATCTCCTCAATCTGAGGCAGCCCGACATACCAAGGGACAGCTAAATATTTTGGAGTTTGAATAGAGTTTTAATGCTAAGTCTGTTTTCATTGAGAGACTGTATTGCTTTGTTTAGCAGAAGTCTGTTAGTGTTTGTGTTATAAAATGTAAAATAAAAGTTTTAAATGAAATCCAAATAATCACTGTAGAAGTAAAGCAGTATGCACATTACAGTGTTTATGGTAAATGGGTTGAAATCGCCAAGTAATGGGACACTGGAATGGCTGCAGGCACAGGAGGACTCTGGGGCCATATTTTGGTTGTCCGTTCTTCAGTTTGTATTTGAAAGTTGGTATCCCACAGTTCCATTGGAGTGGGTGTGGTTGCATAATTGTGTATGCAGATTTTATGTTAATCAGTGTACAGATTTGTACCTATTTTCATGGGCCTTTGTCCAGATTTTTGATGTTTCCAGGTTGAGAGGTATGGTTTTCAGTATTTTGAAAATTAGGTATTGTGCTCTCAGTCAAATGAAATTCAGTATTTTGAGTTTTCAGTCATGTGAAGTAGATCTATATCTATATATCTATATATCTATATATCTATATCTATATCTATAGTATTTTGAGTTTTCAGTCATGTGAAGTAGATCTATATCTATATCTATATCTATATTTACATCTATATCTATCTATATCTATGTGTGTGTGTGTGTGTGTGTGTGTGTGTGTGTGTGTGTGTGTGTGTGTGTGTGTCTGTGTCTGTGTATATATATTTATGGAAGTCCAACAATTCATCAGAACTTCAACCCATCAAAAGGCAATTGATCAAGCACAAGTTATTGATCAGTAGCTGATCATAAAAGTCAAAAGACAAGCACAACCTTCTTTTTTGTGATGGGAAGTCCCCCTGCACCCCCCACCGCCTGCTAATTATATGTACCAACTTTGAAATCGCACTACAGTAGGAAAGGGTAAATTCCCCAGTCCTGACTATGCAACAATCTTATAAAGAACAAATGCTGGCAAGTTTGATCTGCTGACTTTTGATCAGCTGTACTGGCAATTTTATGTTTTTGACAAGTTACTGTTTGAATAATTTGTAGAGAACATTGCCCCACCATAACAATACCATAAAAGTGTAACATCAATATTAAGAATTCACTGTTTTTGTCAGTATCACACCTTAATTTTCTAGGTTTCAGTACTGCAGTATCAGATTTCACACTTTTGACAGACAGACTTGAATTAGGGCCTCATTTTACTTCACCGATAGATATCAGTTGGAATTATAAGATGAATCATAGGCTGTACTTAGCGGCAAACAGCTATTAGCAAAATGTATCAATTCAGCTGAGATGGGAAGTTGTAGGCTAATGGAAGATATTAGCAATGTCAATGGTTCAACAGAATACTTGTCTTTGGTACTGGAAAATCAGAAGGCTGTGGGGGTCTATCCACACATGTGGTACTTAGATTAATGTCCTCATACTGGCACTCCAGTTTCACCTAAGCAGTTGAGGGGATTCTGCACTCCTGAGTCTGCCGTTCTTTGGATGTGATGTTACAACAATGCCACATCTGCCTGAGTTGATGGTAGCTCAGGTGGAAGTAAAAAGTTCCATGGCACTTACAGAAAAAAGAGCTGGAGACATTCCACACTGCTCTGGCCAAATTTCCCCAAGTCAATAAGGAGATCACCTTGGGTGTCCCCTAAAAAGAAGACACTGGCCTACTAGGACTAACCCTGTTAACATATAGATATAGATAGATATAAAGAATAAATGTAAATATTAGCACATGGGTGAAAATTCCTAAGTCACAATACCAATTTGAAACAATGTCAGATACAGGATGCAATAAAGAATCTAACATTTCAGAATGTGTAGGTCAAGAATGAGGAGGGAAAATAAACCCATACTTTCCAAAAATAGCTCACTGACTAGTGAACATGATAACTGATTATGATACAGTAGTGCAGAATGAAATCCCACACAAAGAAAATAACCTCATTTTCAACACAGATTAAAGTTTTCTCTGTTCTTAACAACTTTATCGTATTTTCTACTGAATCAGAAACTGTGTACGTTGTGCAAGTGCATTACAATCAACTGACTATTCATTTAGCCAACACTAACTGTGTAATAATAGGAGTTTTGTTGTGGGTGATTGTGCTTTTGTTGACCACAGTACAATATGTAGAGAACTGCACTGTAGTTACAATTCTACAGTGGAGTTAGTATATACTGTATAAGTTACTGGGTGTGGGGGCAAAGATCCCTGGCTTGTGGAGGACAGAGTCATTCATGTAAATGCGTTTCTGTTATTGATTTGTCATATGTTCTGTATTATTTGTGTATTTTGTACTTAAGTTACCTTACCAATCAGAAAAGGAAGTCTTTTTTTTTTTGCAGTCAGTAGTTGAAATAAATGTCATAATAGTATATACAGTAGTTCATATCAGTGAAAGAGCTTTGTTGATGATTAGAGATGATGCGATTATTTGGGTGATTGATTAACTGTATGGTCACTTAATTGTATTAGACAAGGTGTAGGTCAATTATAGGTGTAGTCAATATATGCTAATAAAGAGATTCATATATATATATATATATATATATATATATATATATATATATATATATATATATATATACCTGTATTTAGATATCTGTCTATCCTCTGTCTATCTTCTATCTATCTATCTATCTATCTATCTATCTATCTATCTATCTATCTATCTATCTATCTGTCTATATTTGTGTGTATGTGTGCCCTTCTAAACACATAAGATAAGCTTGTTTTGTTTAGATTAATTGCTGGAACATTCTAAAAATCTTAACTATTACCTGACGTCTTTATATTAGATTAGTGAAGAGAAGTAAAGAACAGAAAGTGCCTTAGGTGGGCTCAGTATTCATTTCCCACTAGAATAGACGATGCTATATCAGCCTTAGGCTGCTGTGATAGTCCAGTCCTTAAAATAGTTCAGAAGCTAAGCCCCTGACAGCTCCCTTACTCTTAATCCCAATAAATGTTATACCCAGTGGTCTATAACTCATTTATGCATTCTTAACAGAAGCAGGCTCACTGGCATTGTTTTCTCTTACTGAAAGTCACAATGCCATTTATTCCTTTAAAAGTTCATTTCTGAAATAATGCAGTTGGTTTGGGAGTCTGTAAAAATGGAATAGCTGTTTTAAGTCTTGTTAAATATTTAATGTCCACAGTCCAGCCGTGTGACATGCCCAGTGGTCATTCTACCACATTTAGCTACCCTAAAATATCATCAATATTTACAACTTCAGTTGTCAGGAGAAGCTGCCATTCATACACTACTGTGATTCTGAATTGTGTATATTTATAGCTGAGCTAACACAAAATAATGCTGTCTACAGTACAGCGTAACTTCACTGGTGCATTTATTTTGCAATAAAGCAGCACTAGAGCGGGATAGTTTCATTACCACATGTAACATTCTCTGGTGAAGCTGCACTTGGAGTGCATTCATTAGAAATGCACAAGGTCTTGTTCAGTGACACCAAGACTAATTACAGATCTTTATTTGTATAGTACTAAGCTACAGAACATTAAAATCCACCACAAAGGAAAGCAGAACTGTTGCTGTAAAAAGAGAAATCCAGAACAGTTAAATATGCAGCACTCATATCTGTATGAAGGCAAAAGAAAGGAATTGCTTGGAAAACCCTAAAAGACATATGAAGTTCCTTATGCAGAATGCCTCTCAGTGGTTTCTAAAATTGCTCTATTTTTATAGTTTGTTATGTCTGCTCTGGTGACATTGATCTCACCCCACCAAGTGCAGTTTTTAATATCCATTTTTGGGGGAACATTATTTTGAATTTATTCATACTTTGTTAGATTTGGTCATGCAGGCAAAAAATGAGCGAACAAAATCAGCGACATATCAGGTGAGTAAATCTAGAATAGCCCAAACACAGGCATGCCTTATTGTTGTTATGCAATTTTAAACATTTACTTTTCTGAAAATATCTACCAGACTGCTATAGACATAAACAATGGCAACACTTCCAAAGCACTGACTATTTCCTCTGGCTCTTCAGCAGACCAGTATTTCTGAGAGGCTATATGTGTATGCATGTATATGTATGTGTATATATATATATGTGTGTGTGTGTGTGTGTGTGTGTGTGTGTGTGCATATATATATATATATATATATATATATATTTATATATAGGTCTACTTGACATTACTGAAATGTTAGCAGACCAAATTTCAAATAACCGAGACAAAAATGCTGAAAACACACAAGGCTGAAAATGCATATCGACAATTGTCAAAACACTAACCTGATAATGTGCAACGTACCTCACATGTAATACACAAGCAAAAGCAACAACTCATCCCAGTGAAGCACTACCCTGTCAAATTAAATGTACTAAACAGCTACCTAGCTCTCCCCCAAACCCTGCCCACAAACCAATATTGGCATACAAATAACAAGTTTCACTGAATATTCATACAGGTACCCTGCAAAAATAGTCAGTGGAGAGTTGAAACCAACAATCGCATTAATTTTATATTTTACATCTTTGGAGGGGGGCTGTGCCCCACTGTGCTCCCCAAACCACCGTCAAATTCAATATACCAACTCCGAGATCGCACTACAGTATGATAATGAGTGGATTTCCTGTTCCACTTAGCCTGAGATTCAGCATTTCAAATGTTCAGCCATCTGAATGTCAACATAGTGAAGTTTCAGTGGTAATATCAAGTAGACCCAAATATATATGTATACACTAATAGATGTATCTATCCATCTATGTGCAGAGAGATAGATAGATATAGATATATAAATATAGATATAAATATATTGTTTTTAGTCGTATTTCTTCCACATGAAAAAGGATTAAGATGGGACTTCTGATAGGTGGGTGATGGAGACACAGTGTTCCCAAACTCCTGACCCAGTTTTGGGAAAGTTAAAGAAAAATTGGGGCCATTACAAACCATTATTCTTGCTTTGGACAGAAATAAGTTATCGTTTCACAGCTCTCCATCTGAGCTTCTTATATGTTGGTGAAGAAAGGGAGAGGAAAACATAGCAAGAAGTTAGATTTGGCAATGACATTACAAGGCAATGAACTCAGGTGGTAAAATTAGATTTCTCGCAGTAGTTTACTGCTGAGCAGCCCCTGACACCCATGTCATGAAAGAAGGGTCAGTTTTTTCAGATTATGTCTGAACTTCACAAAATTGACTCCAAAGTATCAGATTTTGGGGCAAACTGTTCCATGAGAAAATAGCAGCATCAGAAACAAGACTGGACCAAATGTAAAATCAGCAGGTAGGTGACGATGCTAGAAGCAAGTGAAAATTTTAGTGGTGGAGGTTTCTGACTATTTGGGAGTTTGGGTCACAAAGTGATGGAGTGGACGGATAACCCTGAGATAGAGATCTAGTATATCTACTGCATTTTTGTACCACAGTCATTAACAGCCAGGTATCCTAGGCCTATATTGGTTTGATCTGACTCTTTCAGTACTATGTAATGGATTATTTCACCATTGAGATGAACCAGTAAGAGAGCAAAGGTCAATGACTCCAGGGTCCTTTGCGACAATGACTTTTTAACTGAAATAAGAAGGAAAGGGGCTGCTATTTATTCGTGCATTAAGCTGTGTAAGCAACATGGCTGGCATACCAGATGATTTTATCTGCTTCAGTTACAGCTTTTCCTTCCAGCAGGTCCAACCACACATGGATCATTCGAAGAAGTAGATATACAGATCACTCAGATATTAGAGGCTTGATATGTTCCAGTGTGGGCCTGAGATAGGAGCATATGCAGCATTCTGAAGACCCAGGCCACATGAAAAGATCCTAGCCATATCTTATTTATGGTGAAATCCTTAACATTTAGTTGGAAGTGTCTTTTGTGGCCACTGGGCATTCATAGTGATGAGCTTGGCTACAGGTACTGTTTGACCTTTTATATTTTGGTTTGATATTATTTGGGTTATTTTGCAGTCACCTTAATGTTATGGACATCAGGCTTGTTTTTAATTTCATTTTTTCTAAAGCATGGTCAAAAAAATCCAGCTATGCTGCACTGACAAGCTCATAAAGAGGGTGAAACATTACATGCCTACAGCTAGTAGCATTTGGCACTATTGGCCTAAATGTACAGTAAAGACATAAAAAATGAAAAGTAAAATGTTGTGGGCATTCAGAAGCAATGTAACTGAAAAACAGTATGTTCTTAAGGGGTCATTTGCATATTTCCCATGGTCCACCACAACAGCAGGTTTAAGTTTTTCCTACAGTGAAGACTTTAGCTTTCTTGGGGTTTTTACTATGTGGCTTGTCTGTATGACCTTTTTAACCTTTGTTTAGGTGCTATAATAATGTGCTTTCTGCCTAGGAGGTTGGATTTTATCCATGCCTTAAACGTTCATTTTGCACATATATGACAGTCATTAGGACTAGGATAGCACACTTGTATGAATCCAGTCACTCATTTTAGGTTTGGGAAGTTTCAGGGCATGTTGATGATGCTTGTCAATTGTTGTCATGGAAAATCAATGTCTAGTGGATTAATTATTAACATACTGATATATACATTCACATTACTAGTATGTATTCTTTGTTTATTCACATTTTTTTTTAAATGCTGCATGTTTTTTCTCTAGTCATAACTCAAGGTTAATATGTCTGTACAAGTTTACTTCGTTTTTCACATTGCTGCAACAGTGACACTGCCTTGGATCCAGTTGTGTCTCAGTCCCTGAGATACTACAAAGGGTAATTTGGTATGAATACTAGACAACACCAATACCTGCTATCATAGGATCTGGTGGTCAGGGCCGGGCAGGTTCTTTTTGGAGGGGTCATATATGCACGGCTTGGATGAAAAGGGGTGTGGTTTATCTCCCTTACTGGTTAGATTTAATTAATCAGTTGTTTAGACTTTGGTTGCCTATCTTAGAAGGGGCAATATACCTGTTCCGTGAAAGTGTTAGTAGTCTATTTATAGTATATTATTTAGATATAGTTTTGTTCAATGTTGTTCTGAAGATTTGCCCATTTCTTTCTTGGGTTTGTCTTCTCATGGATTGGTGAAATGGGGAATCCCCTGCATTCGCCATTTTATCTAGGAATGCACTACATAGTGGCTGCTTTGATGACAGTAAATTGGAATGTGAATATGATGGCACCTGTAGATCAGAGTGTGTGATACACTTTTAAGAAGCATTCCAGTCAGTGGGCACATGTATATAAATGCTGAGCATGTGCAAGCAAGAGTGTCATTTTGAGTAAGCAGCCAGAGTAAAAGCATGCATGTGTGTAGTACTCAGTTTGTTCATTTAAGTTTAATGTTCTTGCCATCTATCCTGATGTGTTTGTATGTAATAAACTACTTAAACACCTGAGCCTCTTCATCTTAACTGTAGGTACAAGATGAGTGACATGTTGTCAGAATGGGATCGAGAGTTACAGACATGAGGCAACTGGTTAGAAATGGAGGAATATACAGGAGTGGATCATTCCTACTGCTCAAATGGTTGCAAACAGGTCAGAAACAAATTCTAGGTATTAAAACTCACTTAAATGATTTCTTTCACTATGAATATAAATCGAAGCATTCAGAATGCTCAAAACAAATTTTTAATTTAACGAAATGTCTGAAACCGTGACATATTTGTAGATCAGACTGTGTGTATGTACCTTTAAGAAACATTTTCAGATGTAAGCATTTGCATATAAATAGTGAGCATGTGCAGGCAGCAGTGCCATTTTGAGAGAACAGCCAGAGTGTTAACATGCATGAGTGTGGTAGTCAGTCTGTTTATAAGTTTATTTAAGTTTAAGTACAAAACCTAATTTCTGATGTGTTTGTATGTAATAAAGCTGCTTGAACTGAACCCACAAATGTTCATCTGTTTTATTCTGACCAGACGAGTGACATGGTATCAGAACTGGGATTAAGACAACAACTTCTTCAAGCCATGAGGTGCAGAGTTGAAGATGAAGGCAGACTAAGCAGGTGGAGTGAAATAGAGCTCAGACAAACAAAAAAGTGCCAAAAACAAGCTAAAGGTAAAGAAAACTGCACAAATGATTTATTTGTCAAAGAAAATGAAAGACACATTTACAAGGCACAAAACACATTATTAATCAAACGAGTAGCACAAAAACGTATTATTAAGCAAAGAGAAGGCACAAAATGCATTATTAATTAAATGAAATGTTCAAAACCATGATATTTGATAAAACTAGCGAAACTATTCATATGGGGCTCAGTATTACCATTGGTTTACATAATGAGCATGTTTAAAGTAAAACGGGAAAAAGAAAAGTATAATGAACATGATAAGAGAGTAAAAGGGCATAACGACTACAATAAAAAAGCAAATTAAGCTTAAAGAGCAAGGCAACTGCATGTTTTTTAGTAAAAGACCATGCTTGGGCACAAACTATTATTTCTCATTGACCGAAGTTATTTAAAGCATAACTAGATTTGTTCGAAGTATCTCATAATGTGCAAAGTATTTGCAGTGCGTACACTTTATTACAGCAAATTATTTCAAAGAGTTTGCTGTGTGCAAAGTACAGTTGTATTGCAAAGTGCAGTCAAAGTACAGCCATTTTGAAAAGTTTCTTGTGCTGTGTGCATTTATTCGCAGAAAGCCGCCATTTCAGAGTGTTTCTTTCACTGTGCAGTTATTTCGCAAAGTACAGCCATTTTGAAAGGTTCTTGTTTTGTGTACAGTTTGTTTGCAAAGTGCATTCATGTTTCTTACTCTGAGTTTTTTCCATTGTGTACAGTTTATTCGCAAAGCACAGTTGTTTTGAAGTACTTCTTATACTGATAAGGAGAGGTTTCACAAAGTACAATGATTTCAGAGTATTCTTTTGCTACGTTAACTTATTTTGGCAAAGTGCGGTTATTTCAAAGAGTTTGTTGTGCTACTGGGCATAATTACAAGTACTGGCATAAAGTTCTGGCATATATATTTGCGTGTATGTTCATACATAATTTCAAGCACCTTCACTACTGTGTGTTGATATGGCAGATGCATTTCGCAGACCAAGTCCACTTGAGTTTGATCATAATATACTAGAGAATTGGAGAATATTTGAGTAGGAATATGATATTTTCATTCAAGCAGCTTTTTTTGACAAAGATGCACATACGAGGGCATTCGTTTTGCTTAACTGGGTCAGAAGCTATTGAAAGAGAGCATTTATTTGTGTATGCACCAGAAATTATTCTTATTATTTAGACTTATTAGTGGGTTTCCTTGAGTAGCGCCATTTTGAAAGTTATCTTTTGGCCTGCTTGTGGTGAGGAAGCTTCACCAGACCCTTTTTAGTGTGCCCACCTGCAACACACTTGGTCTACGTGCATCATCGCAGCACTGCCCCCCCCCTCCAGCAACTGCAATATTGCCAGATACAACCACTGCTATGGTCCGGTTTCTCCCTACAGTTATTGCAAGCCAAGAATAACACTTTTTAATAAGGATACCTACCAGACAAGTCTGCATAGCACACTTGGTCTACCTGCATAATCGTAGCTCGCCCCCCCCAGCAACTGCAACATAGTCAGATACAACCACTGCTAAGGTCCGGTTTCTCCCTACAGTTATTGCAAGCTAAGAATAACACTTTTTAATAAGGATACCTACCAGACAGGCCTGCATAGCACACTTGGTCTACCTGCATCATCGCAGCTCGCCCCCCCCCCCAGCAACTGCAACATTGCCAGATACAACCACTGCTATAGCCAGGTTTCTCCCTACAGTTATTGCAAGCCAAGAATAAAACTTTTTATAAGGATACCTACCAGACAAGTCTGCATAGGTGACTGGATATTTACAGTTATTGTTATTAGCAGATGTGGTACTTAACAGTTATGTTTTAAACATTGTGACTGGTTATTTACATTTCCTTTTACAGTACATTTGTTAATTTTACTAGTTATTTTTTAAACATTGTTTTGGCTGGCGTGCACACCTGCAAGTCCCCCTCCCAAGGTAACTATAGCTTTGTCTATTGCCACTGGGTGGCGTAACTTAACAATATACTTGCTGTATCTTGTTCCAAATAGATCTGCCTCCACAATTAATACTTGTAAAGTAAGGCAAGTACCATTTACTTGGTGTATTTTGTCCCCCAGATAGATTTACCTTCCTTTGTATTAGTTGCATACCAAGGCCATAAAGTAGTGTTTCTGCAACTAACTGCTTACACTCCTAATTTCCTGCTTCTGCCTCTTCCTTGCTTACACTTACATTACAGTGCCAAGGCTTCCACTTCTTATGCTAATTGCTTTTCTTTGCAGTCTTCTGTGAGGGGTCGGGCCAGATCTCTACCTGCTTTTTCTGGTTATACCTTCCCCCATTCTGTATCTTCCTCCTCCCCCATGCACATTAACTAGTCTATATTAGTGGGTCTCCTTGAGCTGCGCCATTTTGAAAGTTATCTTTTGGCCTGCTTGTGGTGAGGAAGCTTCCCCAGACCCTTTTCAGTGTGTACACCTGCAAGTAAGTGCCTGCAAGTGTTTAAGCTCTTCTCAAATGTTTGTGGTGCACCTGGTTTAACAGGCATGTTTATGTTTTCGAACTGAAGTACTTAGCTATCTTTATGCAGTCTAGGGATCTAACGGATGTAGTGATTGCTTTTACTACAGAAACTGTTTACTGTTACACATGCTGTTATGCTCATAGTAGTCTAAGGGACTAACTGAAGCTGTGACTGCCTTTACTACATAAACTGTTTGCTGTAAAATATGTTGTTATGCTTACAAGGAATTTGACTGGAGACTTGTGTTATGTGATGCATACAACAACTACAGTAAACAAGTGTTACATTCTCCATACTTTCCTTACCTCTGAGCTTACCTACCTAACTGCTGATTGTTCTTCACAGTCTTGCCTTCTTCCTTCTCCTTGGCTCTACCCGCTCCATTCGCCCTGCGGGCTCATTCCTTTCCCCTACCCTACCCCCAATTCCCACCCACCCCAGTGCTCCTACACTTATTCTAGCCATAAGTCCCCTCCCCCATCTCACCCAACCCACTCTCATCTCCTCACTATCCCATCCCCTCCCATCCTCCAATACTCTCTCACCCCTCCCCATCCATAATCCTTAAAGCTCTAGATACAATTTCACACTCCTCCCTCCTACAGTGTTACCAATAATCCTGTTACATCCTCAACACCTAACCCCCAACTATTCCATTATACCTAAACCACACCATGTCTCTTAAAACCATTTTCATCCTTTTCCTTAGCCTACTACTCCTAATACCGCTATACCATGCTACCGCCTATTCCTCTTATAAACTACCCCCTTCTTTCCTATTCCCTCCTCACCCCACCATCACCCCTAACACACATCATAACTCTGCCACATCTCATTTCCACACTTTATCCTCCTCCCTAGTGCTTCCAAACCTACTTCTCTGCTTTAAACTAAAACTCCTATCCTCTTCAATGAAACGTCATATTCCCAAAACACAATTGTACCTCCCACCAAACTCTAAGAGCAAATCCAAACCCCTGCTCTCATTCCCATTTAACTGCCTATGCCTAGCAGGAGACATACACCCCAACCCAGGACCTAGTATGAGCAGCAATCCATCTCCCCCCATTACCACCCATACTACCAACCCTAAATACCTCAAGATCTTGGCCATCAATACCCAGAGTCTAAGAAACAAATTAGCCCACTTCCATGCTTGGCTATCCCATACCCAACCTGACATAGCAGCTGTCTCTGAGACATGGCTAAAACCCAGCATTTCAGACTCTGAAATACTACCCCCTGGGTTTCAAGTACTTAGACAAGACCACCTAAAAAAGAAGGGTGGAGGAGTAGCCTTAATCTTCTCTAGCCTCCTCTCCATCACTCCCTACCAAAATCCTATTCCACAATCCAACAACACTGAACTAGTCATAGGAAATCTCAAACTAAATTACCAAAAAAGCATTTGTGTTATAGCCCTCTATATCCCGCCTGGAAACAAATTAACACACTTGAGGAAATTCTTCTATGGGCCTCATATAATATCAAGCTTGAGACATACATCCTAGGAGATGTGAACATTGACTGGTACAAAATTACTGCCAATAACCCCACCATTTCAATCAATCTATGTAATTTCACTTAACTCACAAATGCTATAACCAGATCTAATAAAAATAACCCCCCCAGGCTCCATACTGGACTGGATCCTTGTCTCCCACCCAGACAAAATCTCCTACACTGGCACCTTACCAGACTCTATCAGTAATCACTTACCAGCCTTCATCCATACAGCAACCCCCTCCTCTCCTCATCTACGCCAATATATCCATACTCAGAATCTCAACAACTTCAACCCTACAACGTTTTCCAATTCTCTCAAACTGATAAATTGGGACATTCTAAAAACTCTATCTCTGGACAGTGCTGTCGAATTCTTCAACTCAACCTTCTTAGACACTCTTAACTCCCAAGCCCCTCCAAGAATAAAATGTATAAAAAACAATTCCACCCCTTGGCTTAGTAAACATACCAAAACACTCATGCAACAAAGGAACAAGACCTGGAAACTCTACCATCATAATAGTCACCCTGACACCCTTCTTAAATATAAACAACTCCGCAACTTAGCCAAAAAACATATCATACAAGACAAAAAAGCATACTATATCAAACTCCAGTCTAACCACTCCTCTAACCCCAAACAATTCTGGAAATCCATCAACTCACTTCTCAACCCAGGCACCAAAAACAACCCTTGCCCTGACACTAGTAAATCTGACAGAGAAATAGCTACTCTGTTCAACTCCTTCTTTACTAACTCTGTAGCAGAACTCACTAAAACATTACCAAACAACACCACCTCCCCAAAATCAAACCCACTGCCCCACCTTCTAACCCAAATTCTTCCCATATTCCACCTAAAACACATCCCCACCTCATATCTAAAAAAACTTCTCTCTAAGCTTAAGTCTTGCTCCAATGCCCCTGACAATATCCCCTCACTCTTTTTAAGAATTTCAGCTGACAGCATCACCATCCCCATTAGCATACTCATCAACATATCCATGCAAGAATCATATGTCCCTAAACTGTGGCATGCAGCCTTTATCCTACCCCTCCATAAAGGAGGCAAAAATAACATCTCCACCTTCCGACCTATATTGATTCTCTCCCCTATTTCAAAAATTCTTGAAAAATGCATCCACCTCCAGCTCATGCCATTCATTACACATAACCAACTCCACACCTCAACACAACATGGGTTCCGTCCTGGCCATAGCACAATAACAGCTCTTCTCTCTTTTCTAGACATCGTAAACCATGCCCGTGACTCCAGAGAACTTGTATCCACAGTCCTCCTTGACCTCTCCAAGGCTTTCGACACAGTCTCCCATACCCACCTTCTTCACCACCTTTCCAATCTTAACCTCTCACAAAATACCATTACCTGGTTCACTAGCTACCTCTCTGACAGATCCCAGGCAGTAAAATGGAAGACTGGCACCTCAGCCTTCCTTCCCACCTCAACCGGGGTACCCTTAGGATCCATTCTTTACCCTATGCTCTTCAATATCTTCATTAATGATTTCCATGCAGCCATTCCTAACACTAAGATAGTACAATATGTAGATGATTCAACTTTAGTTTGTTCTGCATCAAACCTCCCTGAGCTCCAAACAAAAACTCAAACTGCCTTCTCAGCTACTGAGAACTGGATGCTCCAAAACCACCTCTCTTTCAATGCCAACAAATCAAAGATCCTTCTATTCTCTCCCTTAAAATCTATCCACCTAGACAAAACCTCTTTCAAGATTACAAGCCTTGCCAACTCCACTATAGAAGGTGTTCCTTTTGCTAAACTTCTTGGAGTTACTATTGACGAACACCTAAAATTCGATACCCATATTCAGCTAAATATAAAAAAAAATCAGAAACTTGGCATGCTGTAAAGAGACTCCCACTTCTTCTCCCCTTCAACAAGACAAACCCTCACCACTACCTTCTTACTACCATCACTAATGCATGGTGCTCTCCTACAAACCAACCTATTTTCCTCCATTTCTTCTAAACTAGAATCCTGTTACAATAAAATCTCAAAGTTCACCACCACTTGCAAATACTCCACTCACCACTGTAAACCTCTCCACCAGCTGCAATGGCTAGAACTCCCAAACTACCTTGACTACCTCCAACTCATCACCACTCACAAGCTTATTTTCAAACCAACTATATGCCCAGCACTAACAAACATCTTAACATTATACACCCCAAACAGGACTCTAAGGTCTACCCATCAAAATCTAATCTCTGTTTATAAACCAAACCATCCCGCTGGTCAGCTTCTCCTATCCTTTTCCGTCACCAAAAAATGGAATTCTCTCCTTCCGTCTCTAAGAATTTCTGAGAACTCTGAACACTTCAAAACCCAGCTGCATTCTTACTTCCCCCAAAAATGGAAATGCAATTGCACTCCACCTACCTAACCTGCTTAATACATAAATACTTTATAACACACATAGTTTGTTCTTCCTTACACACTATTGATTAACCCTATGTACTGCCTTCATGCTAATGCTACCTCGATACCACTCTCAGAGGATTTAAACCTCTGTATTAATTTAACTCATGATAACATTCATGCATAAAGAACTCATCCATGCTAATGTTACTTCTATATCATTCTCAGATGATGTAAACTTCTGTATTAATTTAACCTTGTACCACTGTTCTCAACCACTAAACATGTAAATATGCTTTGCATCCTTCTCCAAGCTGCTGTTTAACTTTTGTTTAGTTTTTGCTATTTTGTATGTAAAATTTGCTTAGTTTGTTTCTGTTTCCACTATGTATTGTACTTCATATTATGGAGCTTGTACTATGTATTATTGGAGCTTTTCTCCCCGGGCCTCCACTGAAAATGGGCTCTTTGAGCCCAGTGGACCTCCCTGGTCATCAAACTGGAAATAAATAAATAAATAAATAAATAAATAAATAAATAAATAAATAAAATAAATATATGCAGGAGAGGAGGAAACCATCATTTTGTGATACTTGCTGAATCCAGGGAGGATCCTGAGTGCTTAAAATGTAAATTTAGAGAAATGTGTAACCCCCAGACAGATGTTACATTAGAGAGGCACTTATTTTACACAAGAGACCAAGAGCCAGGTGAAACTTTTGCAGCTTATATCACTGACTTGAGAAACATGGCAAAAATGTGCAGATCTGGTGACTTGAAAGATGAGTTAATAAAGGACAGGCTTGTGTGTGGTATTAATAATGCTGCACTGAGAAAGATTTTGCTTTGTGATAGTGATTTAATGTTAAGCAAAGCTATAGAGATTTGTGAAAATGATGAGCTCACAGAAAGGCATATGCTTACAAGTGATAAAAACATGGTTTCAGCAGCCTCTAGAACAAACATAGACAGCATGCAACATGTGGCAAGCAGAAACGTGGCTAAGCACATGGCAGCAGCAGCCCCTGCAGGTATGGCAGGGGGAACTTGTAGCTTTCTACGAAGTTCCCGGAGTAGCTTATTAAAAAGGGAATGCTCAGTACATTATAAAGGTGAGTCAGCAAAACCCAAGCCAAGTCTTATTAACTGTCGTAACTGTGGTGCCAGTCATGAGAGTAAATGAAAGAAGTGCTTAGCATTTGGTCAGCAATGCCACAAGTGTAAAAAATGGAACCATTTTCAAAGGTTTTGTAAATCAAGCAAGCCTCATTCACTTAAGAAAGCAAGTTGATCATGTAGAAAGCTGCAACCTTACTTTCTATGTAGATGGTGTATCAGTGGTCAGTGAAAAGGTTAATGCAGTAGATGTGCTGGCAAAGAATGAAGTGTTTTGTACTGTCCTGATCAATGGTAAACCCACAGAGCTCAAACTGAACACTGGTTCAAAGTGTAATGTAATGTCTGCAAAAACATTTGTTAAAGTGAGGGCTGGTGAGCAACTTAATTTGGTCAATTGTGTGAAGCTTGTTGCTTATGGAGGTGAAGAGATTCAAACCGAAGGTGCAGTAGTGCTTTCATGTTATTTGCTTGGGAACAGTTACAGCTTGCAATTTTATGTAGTCTGAAGACGTGCAGTCATTATTAGGTTTCAGAGACAGTTTGATAATGAAAGTGCCTTCCTTTACCAAAGAAGTGCATCATGTAAGCACATATCCCAGTTTCAGCTTTATTAACACTATTTTCCCAGAGTATGCTGATGTTTTCGATGACAAGCTAGGCAAACTTCCAGTTGTGTACTCCATGAAACTAGACCCAGAGGTCAGTCTAGTGGTCAGATCAGCAAGGAGAGTTCCAATAGCTATGCAGGACAAAGTCAAGGTCCAGTTAGACAAAATGGTACAGCAAGTTGTGATTTGTCCAGTCACAGAACCAACTAAGTGGGTGCCGTCCATGGTAACTACTCATAAGAAAAATTCAGATGAAATCAGAATATGCATTGAACCAAGAGACTTGAACAATGCATTAAAAAGACCTCATCATCCTATGTGTACAGTCAAGGAGATTGCTACCCTCATGCCAAACGCCATTGTTTTTTCTGTCTTAGATGCAAAGAGTTCATTTTGGCAAGTAATGCTTGATCACAAATCTTCACTACTGACTACATTAAGTACCCCATTTGGTAGATACAGATTCCTCTGAATGCCTTTTGGAATAAAATCTGCCAGTGAAGTCTTTCAGCATGAAATGGAGTAAATTTTTTCAGGCTACCCGTGTGCAATAATACTTGATGATTTACTGGTTGGAGGTAATGGTGAGGAAGAGCAGGACAGAAACCTCAGGAAAGCTCTGGACAGAGCGTGTGAAGTGAATTTGAAGCTCAGTCCTCTGTAGTACAAGTTCAGACTACCAGAAATTACTTATGTAGGTCATTTATTTACCAGTACAGGCTTACGACCAGATCCTTCCTAGCAAGCAGCCATTCTTTAGATGCTAGCTCCAGACAATCTCCAAACCTTACAGCGTTTTCTTGGTATGGTTGAATATTTGGACAAATTTATCCCTGGCTTTAGTGAATTATTACTGCCTCTGAGAGAGCTGACATGCAAAAGTGTTGCCTGGTCATGGTTAGAACACAACCAGAGAGCATTTGATATCCTCAAACAGCAAATTGCTAACCCGCCTACATTAAGATACTATGATGTCTACAAATCTGTAGTTCTTTCCTGTGATGCTTCAAAGTTTGGTCTTGGTGCAGTTATTCTTCAAGAGGGCAGAGCTGTTGCCTATGCATCTAGAACTCTTACCCAAACTGAGAGGTTGGCATAATGGTTAAGGTGTTTACCTTACAAACACAAGGTGCAGGGTTTGATCCTCACATGGGGGAATTGGCTAGGTTTAAAATGGCCCACAAGGGCAGTTAGCCTAGTAATAACCTATGAAGATATAGTATGCTCAAATTGAGAAGGAACCTTTGGCAAATGCCCCCACATGTTCGAAGTTCCATGATTATATTTATGGCTGAGCTATCCAGACAGAAACTGACTATCAACCTCTAGCCACAATTTTAAAGAAGCTTATGCATTCTGCTCCAGCAAGACTACAAAGTATGATGCTCAAATTGCAAAAGTACAGTTACAAAATGGTGTATACGAGTGGTAAACTTCTTTATCTGGCTGATACCTTATCCAGATCACCCAGACATCCCACAAAACAGCTTGATGCAGGGAATTTTGACTTTGATGTCATGGAAGTGTGTAATATTTCTAACACGAGACTTGATGAGCTAAGAGATCAAAGAAAGACTGATCCAATTTTGCAAAAGCTCAACCACTTCATCAATTTAGGATGGCCGTCAAGGCAATTCTGTGTACTGCCAGAAGTACAACCTTACTTTCCATACAGAGATGAGATGCTGATGGAAGATGGTATCATTTTCAAAGGTCCAAAAGTTATTGTTCCTACTTCCTTACAATATGAATACATTCAGATTTTGCATCGTGGCTACCCAGGTTCTGATTCTACCAAAAGAATTAGAAAAGGATTAGTATTTTGGCCATCTCTAGCAAAAGACATTGATAATGGTAAAGTGCTTTCTTCTTGTTCAGTGTGTACCAGTACCAAGCCGCATTTGCAAAAAGAACCACTTCAGCTAAGCCAAATTTCTGAACTACCTTGGTCAACAGTAGCAGCTGACATATTTGAGTGAGAAACAGTCAACATTACTTAGTGTTGGTAAACTCTTATTCAAACTGGTTTGAGATCGATTTGCTACCTAAACTAACATTCAGTGCTGTTATTACTAAGATGAACCAACATTTCTCAGTCCGTAAGTTCTCCGGTTCCACCAATAAGTGCCCACGACTGCCAAAAGAATGGTAAATCCACAGTTTATTGAGACAAACAAACGAACTGATACGACAAACCACTGTAAACACACACATATATTTAACTTTAGAAGGGTGACAACTAGAATAGTCCAAATAATTATTAGAAAATGTACTTTTCCTGTAAATTTTAGAGTAAACTTTACCTTCATCATAATATATATATATGTGTCCAAGTATGGTAGTCCATTTTTTATTAAAAGAATATGTAAATTTCAAATAATCATACAACTGTTAAGAAAACTGATGAATTGAAGTAACATGTCTTGTTCTCCTTCCCATAAAATATAGATGTCATCCAAGAATCTGGAATAGTATTTTATGTATCGAAAATATTTACTGGGGAATAATAAACTGTCTTCCCAATTAAGCATAACCAAGTTGGCATATATGGGGGCACAAGCTGCCCCCATAGCTACCCCCCTGGTTTGCCTAAAATATTCTCCCTCAAAGTAAATAAAATTATTATCCAATACTATAGACATCATCTCTACTAGTAAACAGATTTCATCCCATTCTAGATTGATGTGCCTCACTAAACTGTTATTAAAGGCCTCCAATCCTTCCTGTTTTGGGATGCAGGAGAATAAGTCTATAACATCTATTGTCAGTATAATAGTATTGTTGTTCAGTATAGCCCAAGAGGTGGTGATTTTAAGAGTCTATTGGCATATAAAGAGACATGGTGGCAAATATGGTTGGATGCCACCACCCCACCAGGTTTAAATGAATGTATTTCAATTAAATCATTGCTATATCCATAAAATCAACTATTTATATAATTAATTAGTTATGAAAGTAGTGTTTTTTATAGCAGAATACTTTTATTATTATAATTTTATTAGTATAGATCTCCTTGATTTTAGTATTAGTCATATACTTATTAAAGATATTATAAGTTATTATGAGTTTATGAGTATATTTAGAATGAATAACTTTTACATGATTTTATATGAATTTATAAATATTTTTAGCTGAATACTTATCATTTATTTATTTATTTATTTGTTTATTTATTTAGTATTTATTGAGCAATTATAAAGTTAGTATCATGTGTCTTTTTTCCATGTGCATACACATTACTTCTTCCATGTGCATATATATTTTTAAAATGTTAACAAATGGTTAATACAACTTTAAGGAACGGTGAATGGTGTTGGTGCCACTAAAGTTATTTAAACAGTGTAACAGTTATACGCTTTAGTTCTGATGAAGACCAGCTGATTTGGTTGAAAGCGTTTAACTTTGTATCGCACTTCGCTGTTTTTGTGTGTGTTTACAGTGGTTTGTCGTATCAGTTCGTTTGTTTGTCTCAATAAACTGTGGATTTACCATTCTTTTGGCAGTCATGGGCACTTATTGGTGGAACTGCAGAACTTTTGGTAATAGTGTGGATATTTTATCATTTCTCAGTCCGTGGTGGACCACAAAAAGTTATTTCTAACAATGGTTCTCAGTTTAGTAGTCAATTATTTCAGAGATTTGCTAAAGAGTGGGACTTTATTCATGTTACTTGTAGTCCTGAATATCCACAGTCATTTGGCTTTGCTGAGCGTGCAGTACAGAGTGCAAAGCAATTACTGGAGAGGTCAAAGTGTGACAATAGTGATATTTTCTTGAATTTACTCAGTCTCAGAAATATACCCTGTGACAACCTACTTGGCTCACCTGCTCAAAGACTACTATCTAGACAAACCTGAACAACCTTGCCTATCAGTTCTAGTTTGTTGGTGCCTGATGCTAAAAAAAGAGAGCAATCAAAGCCCAACTTTTTAATAAGCTTTCTTCTCAGAAGTCCAGCTACGATAAAATGAGCAGATTTCTTCATCTGTTAAAAGAAAGAGAGATAGTCAGGATGCAAACAGCAAAAGGATTTGCTCAAACTGATCAAGTGAGAGTTATATGTACCAAGCTATGATCCTACGTGTTGGAATCTGAGGGTATACAGTACAGGAGAAACTGCAGACATCTTCTTCCTGCATCAGAAACAATATTGCAGCATTGTACCTGTGATACAGACTCTAGATCTTAGAGCAAAGGAGATGTCACACTATCCAATCCTGTTCCTGATGATGTCCTAGTTGTCCCAAAAGTTGAACATTCCTTGAAGACAGTCCTCATTGCTAGATCCATTCTTTCTTTTATGTTACATGGTCATGTCATATTTCTAGACCTAGTGTAAAATACACAGCAACCTGATCATAATTGTTTTATATGTGTCTAATTTTGTATAATTGCATGTCAAATAATTAGTTTTGTATAACTGCATGTCAAAAGATCATTTCTGTAAATTGCATGTCATTGAATAATGCCATTTCATATATGAACTATTTCTCAAAAAGGGAGGATGTAGATCAGACTGTGTGTATGTACCCTTAAGAAGCATTTCCAGATGTAAGCACGTGTATATAAATAGTGAGCACGTGCAGGCAGCAGTACCATTTTGAGAGAACAGACAGAGTGTTAACTTGTATGAGTGTGGTAGTCAGTCTGTTTATAAGTTTAAGTTACAAAGCCTCATTTCTGATGTGTTTGTGTGTAATAAAGCTGCTTGAACTGAACCCATGAATGTTCGTCTGTTTTATGCTAACCAGACGAGCGACAATATTGATAAAAGTATTCTAAATAATTATGAAAGTGTTTGAAACAATATCTGAATCTCATAAAATGTATAAAATAGGGGAATCAACCGTATTTTTTTCATTATGCGCTACTTTTTCATATTAACTAAAGTTATCCAGAGTATCTGAAGTATGCAAGGTACTGGCAAGTGTGAGCAGTATCACAATACAGTTTTTCACAAAGTACAGTCATTTCAAAGAATATTTTGCAAAGTAAAGTCTTTCAAAGAGTTTATTGTACAATTGAATATTATTACAAGCACCTGGTGTGTGTGCATGTTCGTACATAATTGCAATGGGCCACAATTGCATTGTGGTTTATTTATTTTGTTGGCATGGCAGAAGGATTTCACAGACCCACACCACTTGTGTTTGATAATAATATTGCAGAAAATTGGAGAGTGTTTGAACAGGAATACAATATTTTCATACAGGCTGCTTTTCATGACAAAGATGCATGAACAAAGGCATTTATTCTGCTTAATCTCGTTGGTTCAGAAGCCATGAAAGACAGTGTTCATTTATGTATGCACCTGCTGTGTTTACAGGGGAGGGGGAGAACTACCATATTGTGGTACAGGCTGAAAAGCAGGAAGACTCTGACTGCTTAAAACATAAATTTAGAGAAATGTGTAACCACCAGATGAATTATTACAATGGAAAGACACATTTTGCACAAGAGATCAAAAGCCTGATGAAACTTTTGCAACATATATAACTGATATGAAAAGTAAGATTAAAATGTGCAGTTTGGTGATTTGAGAGATGAGCTGATAAACGACAAACGTGTGTGGTATTAATAATGACACAGTGAGATTTTGCTTTGAGACAGTGATTTAACATTAAATAAGGCCACTGAGATTTGTCAGGTATACAAGCTTACAGAAAGGCACACAAGTATGCTTACAAATGAGAAAAGCATGCATGTGGCTTCTTCTAGTGCCAGTGAAGATAGTATGCAGCATGAGGTTAACAGATACAGGTCTAAGGGCATGGTCGCTTCAACAAAGCCTGGGGCAGCTCCAGTAAAACTCATATCAACTTCAGTAAGGCCTAAGGTCCATGCAGCAAAGCACAAGGGTGACTCGGTAAAACCTGTAGCTAGCCTCATAGTCAATTGTTGTAATTGTGGTGGTAACCATTAACCCAAATGAGAAAAGTGCTTAGCTTTTGGTTTTGGTAAGCAGTGCCATTCTTGCAATAAATGGAATAATTTCAAAAGGTTTTGTAAATCAAAGAAGACACATTCTTTTATCAAAAAGGGCATACAAAGAGGCAACTTGATCAATTAGAAAGCTGCAACCCTACTTTTTATGTGATGGTGTGTCTGTGCTTAGTGAAACAGTCAATGCAGTAGATTTGTGGGCAAAGAATGAAATCTTTTATACTGTTCGGATTAATGGGAGTCCTGTAGAGCTCAAAGTAGATACTGGTCCAAAGTGCAATGTTATGTCAGCAGAAACATTTGTTAGAGTAAGAACTGCAGAACAACTTGATTTGACAAAGTTTGCAAAGCTTGTTGCTTATGGTGTTGAAGAAATTCAAACCAAAGGCTCAGTAGTGCTTTCATGTTATTCTGCTGGGAACAGCTATGGCTTGCAGTTTTACATAGTCAAAAGACACATGCAGTCATTATTAGGCCTCAGAGACAGTTTGAAAATGGGACTGCTTTCATTTATCAAAGAAGTCTACCATGTAATCCTGAATGACAACAGCTCATATTTCACCCAAACTATTTTTTTCTGAGAATGCTGATATTTTTGCAGACAAACTAGGCAAACGTCCAGTTGTATACTCCATGAAGTTAGAGCCAGAGGTCAGTCCAGTTATCACACCAGCAAAAATAGTTCCAGTAGCTATGCAGAACAGCATCAAAGCCGAGCTAGACAAAATGGTGCAGCTAGGAGTAATTTGTCCAGTAGAAGAACCAACTGAATGGGTATCTTCCATGGTAGTAGTGCATAAGAAAAGCTCAGATGATATCAGAATATGTATTGATCCAAGAGACTTAAAGCATTAAAAAGACCTCATCATCCTATGCACACAATCAAGGAAGCTGCTGCCCTCATGCCAAATGCCTCTGTTTTTTTCTGTCTTAGATGCAAAGAGTTCATTTTTGCAAATTTGCTTGATCGTAAATCTTCATTGCTAACCACATTTGGTACACCATTCAGGAGGTACAGATTTCTGAGAATGCCATTTGGAATACATTCTGCCAGTGAAATCTTTCAGCATGGAAGAAATTTTGTTCTTTCTATCCATGTGCTGTTATAGCAGATGATATAATAGTAGGAGGCAATGGTGAACATGATAGAAACCTCAAGAAAGTTCTAGAAAGAGCACATGAAGTGAATCTTAAGCTAAATCTCAGAAGTGCAAATTCAGGCTACAAGAAGCTACTTATGTTGATCATTTGTTTACCAGTTCAGGCTTATGACCAGATCCTTCCAAGCAAACATCAATTCTTGAGATGCCAGCTCCAGACAATGTCTAAGCCTTACATATTTTCTTGGCATGGTCAACTATTTAGGCAAGTTCATTCCAGATTTAAGTCAACTTTCAGCACCACTAAGAGAGCTGACATGCAAAGATATAGTCTGGTCATGGTCAGAATAACACCAAACAGTATTAGATACCTTAAAGCAGAAAATAACCAGTCCACCCACTCTATGCTACTATGATGTTTACAAACCAGTTACTCTTTCCTGTGATGCTTCAAAGTTTGATCTAGGTGCAGTCATTCTTCAAGAAGGTAGACCAGTAGCCTATGCATCAAGAACTCTTACCCAAACAGAGATGCAGTATGCCCAGATAGATAAAGACCTCTTGGCAATTGTGTTTGCATGTTCAAAGTTCCATGATTATATTTATGGTTGACCTATCCAGACAGAAACTAACCACCAACCCCTAGTCACTATTTTGAGAAAGCCAATACACACAGCTCCTACCATATTGCAATGCATGATGTTCAAATTGCAAAAGTACAATTTCAATCTTGTTTACATAAAAGGCAGACTTCTTTATCTTGCTGATACCTTATCTCAATCACCCAGAAAAAACACAGAACAGCATAACAATGAGCAATCCGACTATGAAGTCATGGAAGTGAGAAATTTTTCTTCCAAATGTCTTGATGAGCTTAGAACTCACACAGATTCAGATCCAATTCTCCAGAAGCTCAATCTCTTTATCAGTGAAGGATGGCCTTCAACACAAACTTGTTTACCATTTGAAGTGCAACAGTATTTTCCATACAGAGATGAGTTTTTGTCAGACAATGGTATCATCATAAAAGGTCCAAAAGTGACTATTCCAAAATCCTTATAGCAAGACTATATTAAGATCTTGCATCGTGGCCACCCAGGAACTGATTCTACCAAAACAAGGGTGAGAGGACTAGTATTTTGGCTTTCTATGTCAAAAGATATTGAGAAAGTACTTTTGTCTTGTTCGGTATGTACAAAACTGCATCAACAGAAAGAACCACTTCAGTTAAGCCAGATTCCTGAGCTACCTTGGTTGACAGTAGCCACAGATATCTTTGAATGGAATGGTCAACATTACTTGGTATTAGTCGACTCTTAATTCAAATTGGTTTTAAATTGATCTACTTATCAACCTAATGCCCAGAACCGTCATTACTACATTGAAGAGACACTTTTCTGCTAGGTGGTCCGCAAAGTGTTATTTCTGACAATGGTGCACAATTTACAAGTCAGCAGTTCAGACAATTTGCTGAAACATGGGACTTTGTCCATATTATGAGCAGTCCTGAATACCTGCAGTCAAATGGCTTGGCTGAACGTGCAGTTCAAAGTGCAAAACTGCTGTTACAGAAATACAGATGTGACAATACCAATGTTTTTCTAAACTTGCTAAATCTCAGAAACATTTCTTGTGATAATCATCTTGGTTCACCTGCCCAGAGATTTATGTTGAGACAAACCAGAGCCATGTTACCAATCAGCAGCAATTTATTGGTTCCATGTGCTAAAAACAACAAAGCAGTGAAAACCCAGCTATTAAAAAATCAGTTGTCCCAGAGGTCCTGCTATCCTAAGACCATCAAACCACTCAGTTCATTAAAAGAAGGGGAGATAGTGAGGATGCAGACATCAAAAGGTTTTGATCTCTTCGGATTTGTGAAAAGTTTGTGTCAAGAGCCGAGATCGTACATTGTGGAATCACAAGGAATAGAATTTAGGCAGAATCAGAAACATTTACTACTGGTGTCCAAGCCAATGATACAGCATGTTGCCTGTAATAAAGACTCGAATTCTCAGAGTGACTTGTCTAACTTGTCTAATATTTCTGTTCCAGAGGACATTCCGTCAGCAATCCCTGTTACAGAGAATATCCCTGAAAATCCTGAAGCAAATCATTCCCCAGTGACCATCCCTGTTGCTAAACCCACTCCTAACTATTACATTATGAGATCAGCTGCATCTCTAAACCTAGTTCCAGATACACGGTAACCTGGACATGACTGTTGTTTTGTTTATTATTGTCTGTATAATTGCATGCTTATTCAAATGTTATTGCATATATGAGACAGCTCAGTATAGAGGGAGGTTGTAGATCAGAGTATGTGATATACCTTTAAGAAGCATTCCTATCAGTGGGTATGTGCATATAAGTACTGAGCACGTGCAAGCAAGAGTGCCATTTTGAGTGAGCAACCAGAGTGCAAGCATGCATGTGTTAAGTAGTCAGTCAAGTTAGTTTGTTTAAGTTTAATGATCCTGCCATCTATCCTGATGTGTTTGTATGTAATAAACTACTTAAACACCCGAGCCTCTTCGTCTTAACTGTAGGTACAAGATGAGCAACAGCACACATTAAATATAAATGGGTGTTGGTATACCTGTGGAGACTCCAGAATGACAATCTTTTCATTTAAAATACATTTCTGTGAGAAGGAACATAGATTGCTCAGTAAATTTGACTGCAATGTATTAAGTTTTTCCTCCTATCAGGGTGGTAGGAGACGGGTGAGTTACTATTCTGATGTGAAACGGGACACCATTTGAGTTGATGGAGATTGAATATGACAGCTAAGGGCGGTTTGCAATATGTGAAGGTATATATAAACAAAATCTCACTTACCTGACTTTCATAACATTGAGCTGAACACACCAAATGTCCATAAAACCGACCACTCGGAACACCAACGCTTAACTAAAGGTAAGTAACCCATTGGCCAACCAGACAAAGTGAAATGGAAGCAAAGAAAGCACTCACATGGGGGGGGGGGGCCTTCACCCCCCCCCCCCAACTAAGTATACTAACTCAAAGATCGTACTACCATGGAGGTCAGGGGCAAAGCTCAACATGCTGGCCAAGCAGTTACTTACGTTTAGTTACACGTCGGTGTTCTGAGCAGTCAATGTTGTGGACCTTCGGTGTTCTCAGATAGATGTTATGAAAGTCAGGTAAGTGGGATTTTGATTATATGAAGGGGACCTATATATATATATATATATATATATATATATATATATATATATATATATACATATGTGTGTGTGTGTGTGTGTGTATGTATACACGTATATATGCACACACACTGTCTGGAACAGATGTTTCTTCCCCTGTTCTAATGTTAAGAGTTTGGGTATATCACTTAGAAGGTTTATCAGTTTGAGGTTGAGACTGGAATCTTATTACTTCAATTGAAGAAGGTACTTAGCAAAATACTTAAGGATGATAGGCATTAAGGACATGTACAAGGTGCTGCTAGATGAAGTAAGGATGTATACCCATCAATAAGTCCAGTGTAGATCCCACACTAGATTAGACAGATCCATCATATCTGAGAAGTGCTTATATTTACTTGAGGGGCTATTTTATTGCCCAAAGGTATTGTCAGACTATTCTCCCATCTTCCTGGGAATCCATGTGGTTGAAAGAAAATTTGACTTTCATTGGAAATCTAATACATTTTTGGGTACAGGAAGGGATCTGACTTTTGGGATAGGCTCCCAGGCTTCCTTTGGGAACACGCCTTGACTTTGTCGAGAGTTATGAAATATATACCTTCTGTATGGGATAGATTTAAGGATAATCAATGGAATTTCCCTTAGACTTAGACTTATGACAGGCTTTGTAGTTCAAAGGTGAAATTTAAGACCTTTCAGGTTCATAGATTGGTACTAGGTTATCGGCCCTAGGGCCTATACAAGCCTAGCCATAACAATTCCCTGGATATTTCTTCCCACAATATTTACTTCCCTTGGCCCCTGATTAGCAGGGCAACTGACATGATCCCTGGGGTGAATTTTCTATCTCCCATCCAATCATCAAGGTTCTTTTTGAATAGGGCCAAGGAGGTGCTCTGCTTGACATGTATGGGCAGTCTATTCCAGAGTATGGGGAGTCTCTGGGTCAGGAACCTATCCCTCCAGCATGTTTTGTTCATTGTGATGACAAGGTTTAAATCCCTGGAGCATGTTGGTCTGATGGATTGGGATTTCTTTAAGTGGAGCATGTCCAACAGCTCAGGATTTGACATGGCCTTGTATGTTAAGCAGATATCGCCTCTGAGAAGACGATATGCCACAGAGTATAGCTGGAGTTTTTTTAGATGGTCAGCATATGGCATCTGCTTTAGGCCTGTGATTCTTTTAGTGAGGTATTTCTGCGGCCTTTCCAGCTGTTGCAGATATCTTGTGAGGTACATACCAAATGGGGCGTTATACTCTATAATGGGTCTAATGAGGGATGACTACAGTGAGACAATGATCTCCTTTTTTCTGGATGAAAAGCCCTTAGTGATGAGGTGTGCCACATAGAAGGATTTCCTGAATGTTGTGGTGATGTGGTTATCAAAGGTAAGACCACTGTCCACCTGTGTCCCTAAGTGTCTAATCACACTTTTGATGTTTAGTGTACTGCCACCTATGTGGTAATTCATGGGTACATGGTTTTTCCCAAAGGAGATAACTATACATTTCTTGGCATTAAGCTTGAGCTCATGGCTCTGACACCAAGCATCTGTTTCTGTAAGGCCTTTTTGTAGAATATCCATATCATTTGGGGATTCAATAATGGCTCCCAGTTTGCAGTCATCTGTGAACTTTGTTAGCCAGAGTCTCTTAGTGTTGGCCTGTACTTCAGAGAAGTAGATGACAAACAAGAGCGGTCCCAGGACTGAACCCTGGGGTACTCCACTTGTCACTTGTCTGGAGCTGGATTTGCAGTCGGCTACTTTTACAGTCTGGGTTCTGTCAGTAAGCCAGTTGGCAACCCATTGAGTGACATAGGGATTTATGCCCAGCTTAGTAAGTTTATCTATGATTCCAGAGTGAGGGATGGTGTCGAAGACCTTGGCGAGATCCAGATAGGCTGTGTGGACCGCCTTACCCTTGTCCACATCTCCGGAGACTGATTTGAAGAAGTCAATCAGGTTCAGGAGACAAGATTGGCCCTTCACGAACCCAAACTGGGTGGGGTCCAGTGTTTGAAGGTTGCCAATGTCTTGGTTTATAAGTTCCATGACAATGCGTTTCATATCCTTGCAGATCAAGCTTGTCAGACTGATGGGACAGTAGTTCCCGGGATCCAAGGTGGATCCCCCCTTGTGGAGTGGGATAACTGTAGCTGTGCACCACTCAGTGGGCACGAAACCTGAGGTGAGGCTATGATTACACATGACACTTAGGTGAGGTGCCAGTTCATTTTGTAGTTCATGTAGTACACAGCCCGGGATGTCATCTGGTCCCATGGATGCTGTATTCTTAGTTTTGGACATTGCGGTTTCTACCTGTGTCCCCGTGATTAATGGAATTTGGCAATCTCTTGGTATTGAGATGGGCCTTTTAGGGGGTGAGAGGGGGGTGAAGTTGGCACTAAATCGATCTGCCAGGATATTGGCAATATCCTTGGGATCAGTATATTTAATGCCATTCTGTTGTAGCTCAGAGCAGATCTGAGCATTGCCATTTAGATTCTTGACATAACTATAGAATGCCTTGTGGTTGTCTTTGGAATCTTTGGCAATTTTATTTTCATAACTAGCTTTTGAGGATTTTATGAGGGATCTCAGCTTTTTACTGAGGCTGGTAAGGGAGTTTTTTGCATCCTGGGATTTTCCTCTTTTTTGCAACAGTTTCTTCCTTCTGTTGTATAGTTTGTTTATGGCAGGGGACCACCAGATTGGCTTCCTTTTTTTGAAGGACAGTATCTTGGTTCTATTTGGGATGGTACAATTCATGCATGAGTAGATGTGTTCATACAGTGCCTTAGTGTAGGATTCAGCAGTCGAACTTTCAGACCCCATCTGCATGGGTGCCATGAAGTTTGTCACTTCTGACTTGAGTAGCATGAAGTTGGCTTTGGTGAAGTTTTTTATGGAGGTTTCCTTACTGGGGCGTGGGGGTGGGATGTGGATGTCAAGGGTGATTTGTTTATGGTCAGACCTGACCAATGACGGGGAGACCACTGGTGTGGAGCATCTATCTCCCATGTTGGTAATGACCAGGTCTAGGATATTGGAGCCCCTGGTGGGACAATGGATTAGTTGATCCAGGCCGTTGGAATTTATGAATTCCAAGAGCCGTTGGGAAAAGGTGTTGGTACATTGCAATGAGCTTCTTTTGGTGTTAGCTTGGAATATGAAGTATCTTAGCCCTTAGGCTGAGGTTGCAACAGGTGGAACACTCTGTTGTAAGAGTCCAAAACTGTACCAGTGAGATTATTATTATTGACCAGGAAGAAATTAGCCTTGCTTAGTCTATATACAAAGAAAGCTTTTTATAGAGTAAATTGGAGTTTTGTATAGGTAGCATTCTCCTGTTTTGGTTTTCTTTTTGTGTTTATCCAATTGTTTGCATAACTTAAATCAGGGTTCTTGCAGCAGAGTTAAGACTGGTGCTAGACTCTCTCTCTCCCTTTATGCATCAATAGATGCATTCATCGGGGCTGCCCCAACTTTTTTTTTTTGCACTGCATGTTGGACCTGTGGCACAGGCCCTGAGGAAGTGATATACAAGGGAGCTAATGCGGTGGCAGATATCTGCAAACTTTCCCTTTATACTGATGATTTGCTGCTGTATTTCAGAAACACAAAAGCAGATTTGCAGCTGTTTACTGAGGTTCTGGAAAGATTTGTTAGTGTAGAGAAATATGGAGTAAACATGGGGAAGACTTTAACTATCTTGGAGCATTAATTGAGGAAACTATTGAACTGGCACACAGAGCAATTATATCTAAATCTAAAGGCATATTTAAATGGGGGAAACCCTTGATTCTGGACAGTCTCTTCAATGGTTTGTAATACCACTTGTGATCTGTGGGGTCTTGTATGTCCCTCTACCCATTCTGATTAACTGTGTTTGGCTATTGAAAACCTTTCTTCTTCTTCTTATTTTATGTACGCAGGTAGAAACACAGGGGTTCCTAAGAACTGCTGTCCCTACTGTTAGACAATGGCAAATTGTGTCTATCTAATTATGACCTTTACATGCAGGTAGTATGGTTGTTGATTCTTCATAAACCAAGCAATAATAACTATGGAAGAATGTTCATGCAGGATCTTGGTGGAAAAATATGCCGGTGCAAAGGAATTAATACTAGTTCTCAGAGGGTTCCCCACCTTTCCTCCACTTTTTTTTCAAACTTGGAACACACTAGTTATGGATACTCTGAGATTTAGTGAAATGATGGTATGGGGGACATAACTGGCCCCAAATTCCCATGTCCCAGTACTAATTGTAGGTTTTACCTTGAAAGATAGTATAGTGATGTCCTAAACTTTTGGAATTATGTATGTATTTAGAGATGACCTTTTATTTTAGGGAAATAATTTTTGGTTATTTATGGATAATCAGATCTAGATCTTTCCTAATATTGAGTCCTTAATAGTAAGGCCAGGCACCTAAAATATGGCATGGTGTCACATGACCAACTCTCTAATTGGTATGTGTGGATGTGAGGAATGAGCAGACAATAGGTAGGAAACAGATATCTGGGTTATATCCCATTTTTAGAGAAAAGAAGCCATGTTTGACAAACAAATGCGGAGCAGGCTGAGAAAAGTATTTGTCTTCTCAGAAATCTTGAGATCTGTGGTCTACCATTTTAACACTGACTAAGCATATTACTAAATCATGAAGATATAAGTTATTCAACTGGCAGTACGTTTCAAGTATTTTTATATTCCCACTAGGTTTACATGGGCTTTCCTAGATGTCTCCTTGGTGTATTGGAGGTATGCCAATGACTTGGGAGACTGGATACATCTTTTCTTGGCATGTTCTGCGTTGGACACATGTAAGCAGGACCTTTTGATCCTGATGTACAAAGGCTGGGGTGATAGTATGAAACTGGTCCCAGAACTATACTTTCTTGAGATAGGAATGGATTGCTAACATATAGCCAGTGAAAGGGCCTTACTTTGTATTTCACTGTATCTTGTCAACTAGTCTGTTACAGAAATTGGAAAGCACTGTATCTTCCTATTATAATCTCTGTTATTCAACTGATGAATGATTTATACACTTAAGAGATGAAAGTCGATTTGGACAGATCAGCACCTTCACCCTACCTCTACCTCTTTCTTTTACTCTCACTCTTTTGCACTAATTTTTTTCTATTGTTATTAATAAGAGTTATAATTAATTTTACAACAATCATGTTGTTTAGACACACCTGTATTTAAATCAATTGTACTTGCTGCATATATTGCAACATTGCCATGTTTCCCTGTTGTATTAAATTGTGCTTGTTGTAATCATTTTTCTACTTATTGTAGTTTCCCAGTTTTGTGACCCAGGTCATGCCTGAAAAAAATATGTGGATCAGAGCACCTACCACATGTAAATAAAAAAAATAGCTAAAATGCAGGCTAAGTGGAGTCTATGTGTGAATTTCATGTTAAATGGGGTGGGGCTGGGGCTATCTGTGTTGCTAATCTGAATAGTTTCTTCATTTTGTTATTTATGGCTGCTCACTTATTATTTTGTTTGGGGAATGTCGATGATTGTATTCCATTATTCATTCTAATATTTTTTCTTAGTGTGCTTTTGATAACCATATACATTTTGTCTTCCCATTGATAATTGTACAATTTATAACATACACAATTGTAAGCACCCTTTTGAATAAAAATGTGTTGCAATTAAAAAAACAAAAGGAGTACAGTAAGAAAATGTAACATACAGTGCAGCAGGAATTAAATATTCCTGTAAGGATAGTGCATGCAGGATGTCACAGGACTGTATCTTGCTCAGGCCTTGGCTGCCATTACAGTTAATGGTATTTAACAGCTCCTGTGTGCCTGTGTTGTAAGTGCCTGTGAAGTAATCCTGAACCCATTTACCTCACAATAAAACATGTTGTCCAAAATGGAACAGAAGAGTTACACACTACTGAGTGTTTGGTAGTTGTGCAGTTTCCGCATCCAGTTAATTAGATGCCATTGTTACTTGCTTAACTGCAGCCAGTGAAGATTGGAATTTAAAACTATAACATTGCAACACATTTATCTAGTCCATTAGACCAAGAGGAGCTAATTTATATTTGCAAGCAACCCCTTCACAATGAGATTTCAAATTTGATAAATATTTCAGCAATTTTATTGTGCCATTTTCAAAATCTTCACAGATCACCTGAAGGAAATGTGAAGTAACAGTTCTAGCACCATATAAAAAAATGCCATTTTGAACCAAAACAGAATTTCATCAAACTCCAGCAAACCAAAAACTATCCATCCATCCATCCATCCAGCCATCCATCCATCCATCCATCCATCCATCCATCCATCCATCCATCCATCCATCCACAACTCCTTTTCTCATTTTGCACGTGGGATCAGAGTATCACTTCAACAGAGATCATCTCAAGGCAACGTTTACACCACCGGGTAACTAGTTCTGCCATGGTAGCTCATTCATATCACTCACTCACACTCGCATCTACGGCCAATTTAGAGTGTCCAATCCAGAAACAAACCAAAATGATGAAATGATTTGGCAAATCTGTCTCAATCAATGAAATGCATCAAAACATCATACCTTATTGTTGAAGCAGCAAAATATCAAATTTCAGAAGAAATAGCCATAATTTATTTGGAATCGGTGATCCAAAAGGACTTTGAAAGTACTTCCTTTCACATAACCAGTTTGGCAGATTTGTTGTAGCATTCATCATACAGCTAATACTGCCAGTGTAACTGTTTTTTTCCATGTAACTTGTCAGAACCCTGGAAGGTATGGGTTCAGATATGGAAGAGTGACTGTCTGTAAAAAAAGTCCAACCTGCAACTTTTCTGCATCTGGCAGGTAAGAACATGGTTAAGGTATTTAGTACATTTAACCACACAAAAGAGAAGCAGCCTGCCTTAGATACCATTATAAACATGTACCAGTAGTATTCTGTGCCTAAGAAGAACTTGCTCAGTGTGGTCCATCTATTTTTCATTAGAAATCAGGAGTCACAAGAATCTACGTGATGCATACATGAGTAAGTGAGTCAAGGCACAGGTTAAGTCAGTAACTTTGGTGATATTCATGATTCGTTATTGGTGGATAAAATTGTTTATGGTATAAAGATGACCAAGCAAAAAGTATACTCGACTGAATCTAATTTAAGATTATAAAAAGCTGCATGTGTAAAACAGCAGAGTTAACCAGTGTTCGCTTGTTAAAAAGCAGCCAGACTCTTAGTAATAGAACAGTATGTGAAGACAAGGCATGGAACAAAAAAAAATGCCACTAACTGTATGTTAGTACTGAAAAGTGTTTAGGACAGCAAGAATGATCTTGTTCAAGGCACTTAACAGCACAATATAAATACATGTGCAGCTTTTAACAGTGAGCGCCAGGAATGTAGTCATGCCAATTAGTTTTTTCAGGTGCACATGGACAGAATTTAAGGACAAAAACATGTTTTACACCCAACTGAAGCCAATAAATGTAATAGCTGTACAAATGATGATAATGTGTTCAGTACACAACGTGACCTATATATGGTAGAAACAATACATTTAGGAATGCAATTAATTGACCTTGGGACTGTATGTAAAAGTTTGTTGTTGAGCTCAGAAATTTACCAGATGTGTCAGTGTAAAACAATTGACAAAAAGCTGAGCATAAATGGTATGCAGTGGATAGAGGACTGTGGATATGCTCAAATATCAGTTAAATAACATGCTGGTCAGTGTTACTTTAGTATGAGACCCAATCTTAACAATATGTAGAAGGGGGCTTGACAATTGTTAAGCATTCCTTATGTGCTGTTAAGAATGTGTCTGGCACTAAAAGCTGACAGCATAGACCAGCAAACAGCAGTAGCAGCAGAAAATGAAATGGCTTAATTTTAACTCCTGTTTCTGTCTGCTGCCTGATACATACATTACAGCCATTTTTTTTACCAAACTGCTTCCCTTAGACAAGGAATATGTAAGGACATCAAGCAGTGCTCCACTACTTTACCAGCTTTTACACAACACATTGCATTTTTTTTATTTCACTTTTGTGTAGCTAGTAGTACATGGAGCAGATAAAACTCCATGCACTATAAAGGGTTATGATCGGATCACCAACCTGTCAAGGTCAATTTCTTTTCATCCATGCTGAAAAACAAATAATATATACCTTATTATCAGAGACCTGCTCATAATTTTCTGTCTGTAACACATTTAAGATTGATATTAGGGACAAATGGAATATTATTTCTAACAACTCATTTTGGTTACTTGGGAAATTCCCTGTTTGTGTCAAAGAGTTCATTACTGGACACAAATTGAAGCCATTGCATGAGATTAAATGTGATGTGTGCTGAAAACTAAAGAATGCATTTTATTGCTTCAGTCTTGTCATTTCAGAAACCTAATATATTAGGAAGGTCTGCATGTAAACTGATGGGCATAATTCAGTCAATACTCAGTGTCTACATGAAGGGGAAGTGTGTTATAGAATACAGTATAGGTAAAGGCAATGACCCACTAACAACTCTCAACTGTCCAGATGTTCGTAGAATGTCCAGATTTTTGCCTTCTATTTTTGGTCTGTTCCTCATAAAATTTGTGGTTTTCTGACAAATCATTGAGGATTGAAGTCACTCAGTAATGACAGTTTTGAGTTATAGACTTCATATCCTTCACAAAATGAATGGTAACACAAATCCTGTTATTCTAGCAACTTTCTAAGTTTATAATAGCAACATTTAAAATCTGTCCCTCTTTTTGGGCCTTTGTCCTCCCCCACAATTATTTTACATTTTGTCCAAATTTCTTGTGCTAAGAGATTGAGAGGTATGACTCAGAGGACAAATAAAATCTAACAAAGCCGGTTTACTTGGCCTCCCAGGCCAAGAACGATTATAAAACATTCTTTAGCTATGTCCGCAACCTCAAAGGCAATACACATTTGTGTACACAGCTCGTTGTTAATGGAGCCACCTATACTGAGGCAGTAACATGAACAAATGTGAATAAAACTTAGTAAGACATACTTTAGAAGACTTAAATTAATCCTGAAAACAGAATTGACATCTAAAAACAAATTTCAAGCTATAAACCAATTTGCTCTTCCTGTCCTAACTTACAGTTTTGGAGTGATTGACTGGCCCCAAAACATGTTGGATAGATTAGATAGGAAAACAAGAAGGATGCTTCATGCTGACCAAATGATTTATAAAAATGAGTGCATACCAAGATTATATATTCCCCCTTTCAAAGGAGGGATGGGCCTCCTTGAAACTGATTATATGTATAGAAAAGCAAATGTGGGACTCCACACATATCTGCTGACCTCACAAGACCCAAATGTAGTGAAAGTTTTGAAACATGAGGCAAATAAATCTAAGATGATGTCTCTGCTTAATCTAGCAGAAGCTTGTTGGTGTCAAGCAGGAATGGAAATCAAACCAGAAGTAGATAAAACTCAGGCAGTAACTGAATGTGCCAAAAAACAAAAGAAAGAATATAAGGTGAAGGACCAGATGAGAGGGCAAGGAATGTGGAAAATCCATAAATATAGTTGCAAGTTGCAAATATAGAAAAATTCTGATAGATCCTCATGTTGACCAGGAATGATTGCAGGAATGGTTAAGGAGAGGTGAATTCAAACCAAGTGATGAAAGGTTAATATTGGTGGACCAAGATAGTGGGCTACATACATGTTGATTTACAAAGTCCATTGAAAATCTGGGAGAAACAGACAAATGTAGGTTTTGTAAAACAGAATTGGAAACAGTTTCACACTTCGTTGCTGGTTGTGACATGCTAATGGCAGAAGGACTGTATACTGAAAGGCATAATAATGTGACAAGACTATTGCACTGGGGATTGTGCAAACATTATGTTACTGGAGTGGCTGAAAAACACTTGAAACATGAGCCACAAAGCATCATAGAAAATAATGACGTCGACATCACATGAGGACACCCATTGCCAACAGTTCAAAAGAGAGATGCTAAAAAACTGGATATAGTGGTCCATGAAAAGAAGACAAAAGTAGTATTGATCAGTGAAATAGCCACACCCAGTGACTACAGTGTCTTGCATATAGAGAGACACAAAGTCATAAAATATCAAGATACTCAGGCAGAAACGAGAGCAATATGGAAGAAAGATACCCAGACAGTTCCAATAGTAGTAGGAGCAAAGGGTCTTATTAAAAGGAATCTACAGTCATATTTAGATATGTTACCAATGGGGCTATATAAGATGACCGAATGGAAAAAATATAGAACAACAAAACAGCGAAAAGACCGGACCTCAAACTTGCTATTTTGGGGGGGGGCTGCACCCCCCTCCCCCCGCTAAATATATATACCAACTCTGAGACTGCACTACAGTGAGGAAAGGGCAAATATTCCAATCTTCACTGTACTGCGATCTGGCAAACAGCACTTTGAGGTCTGGTCTTTTCACTGTTGTGCTGTTTGATATTTTTTTCATTCGGTCTTCTGATATAAACCTGTTACCAATATATGTAACTCCATACGAATTGCAAAAGGAGTCATTACTGGGCACATTGCAGGTGCTGCAAAGAGGACTTTAGGCTGACATCAAAGAGTGAAACAATACTAATTTCCTGAACTTTAATCGTACTTTGATTTAGGAATGGGGTCCATTCCTGTCATGGTATTAGAAACCCAAAAGATTTGTAGAAATTAAAAAAGGCAGAAGATATAGCAAACCTCTTGGCAGACAAATTCAGCTCCAATTTTACCCCTCTGTCCCCTCCAGCTTCCCCTCAAGAAAGACAATCAAATATAATTCCCCCTACTATCACTAGGGAACATGTCCTCAATGCTCTCTTTAAGGCCAAGAACACTACATTAGTGGGCCCTGACAATACCTCAGGCTGCCTTCTAAATAGCATGAAGTATGCCCTATCATGCCCCCTGGAATTGCTATTTAACCACTGCCTCCAAACAGGTTTCATGTCTCATGAATGGAGAACAACAACCATCATCCCTCTGGACAAAGGCAACTCATCTACAGATTCTGGATACTACAGCCCTGTAAGGCTCACAGGCAACTCATCTACAGATTCTGGATACTACAGCCCTGTAAGGCTCACAGGCAACTCATCTACAGATTCTGGATACTACGGCCCTGTAAGGCTCACAGGCAACTCATCTACAGATTCTGGATACTACAGCCCTGTAAGGCTCACAGGCAACTCATCTACAGATTCTGGATACTACAGCCCTGTAAGGCTCACTAGTCTCATATGCAAAGCAAGAAAAGAATCATCGTGGAAATGATCAATAATGACATACAAAACCTTCAGACACTCGACCCAACCCAGTTTGGTTTCATCAAGGGCAGATCATGCCTATTCAACCTGATAAACTTTGAGAAGCTCACCAAAGCAATGGATGAGGGAAAACAGTTCATAGTGCAAACCTTGACCTAGCCAGGGCATTTGACACAATACTTCACTCATGTATTGTTGGCAAACTAAACAGGTTAGGTGTAAACCCTTATGTAACCTAGTGGATAGCAGCTGGCTCACTCACAGGACCCAGGAAGTTAGAATTGGTGAGTCCACCTTTACAAAGAGGCTAGTCACAAGTGGAGTTCCTCAGGGATCTGTCCTGGGATCACTCCTTTCTGGCATCTATTCTGCTGTAGTCATGGATAATGTCAAGGGTCTCTGGCTGACCAGATTTGCTGATGATTGTAAATTAGGAAAAGTCAGAGAACACCCCACTGACACTAATGTTTTCCAGGAAGGGCTGACACAGACAAATAACTTGTGTCAGAGCACTGGACTAAAGTTGAATAAGAAATGAATAATATATCCATCAGAAAGTCATCCACCCTTTGCAACTATCATATTGATAACACACCCTTAAGAGTTGACCCAGTAGTCAGGGACTTGGGGACACACATAAACAGTAAACTAGCCATTGACCATCATGTGTCTACAGTAATGACTACAACATTCTATGTTGTGCAACTTGTAAACAAAGTCATGGCATCTAGGTCCAAGCAGGTCATTGTTCCACTATATTTGACATTCATCAGACCTATACTTCTACAGAGGTTCCTCATTAAAAGATTATACAGGTCACCTGAAAGCTCTCTCCATATATACTGTCTCTTACAGTCTGTTGACGGATGATCTATGCCTGGTATACAAGGCATTGTCAGACCTCACTCTGATGGACCTCCTACATATCTGCAAAACAAACAGCACCATAATTACTCATTCTAGGGACTTAAATGTTACCTGAGGTATAAATAGGGACTGCTGAAGAGACAGGTATGTATTCTAGAGACTACCACTTCTCTGGAAAAGGCTCCCCATGCATGTGAAACACAGTTTCTTCCTAATACAATTCAAGTGTAACTTGGACAATTGGATGGGGAAGAGAAAATGCATCCCTGGTTTGGCACCTATGTGTCTAACAGACACAGGCAAGCTGTAAATGGTTTATATCTAGGCCCCGCTTGTAAATGCCTCATCTTCAAAGCCTCTGCTTACATGTATCAAGGGTACCAAAACTTGTCAGAGATTTGGGATGTATGGCTAGACTTAAAAAGACCCCAGTAGTCATTAGCCTAGGACACACCTATGAGCCTATACAGTGAATAATTGCATAGTCACAGAAACAATAATTTGCATATGTGCATTGTCACTGATTTGAATGTTTGCAGAAACGCAATTTTGCACATTTGTGCAGTTCAAACGGTGAAACCTCAAGAAAAGAGTGCAGTGAAGTAGGATCACAAAACCCAAACAGAAAAGTGAATGCAAGTACTTCAGTTGATATTCTTAGGCAATATGATGATCTATTTAGTGGACTAGGTCGCATACCAGTGCAGTAGAATATAAAGATCAATCGAGAGGTGTCACCTATTATCCAAGCACCAAGAAAAATGAGACAAAGATTTAACAAAACCATGGAATATATGGAAGACATGGGAGCAACAGCTGAACAGACTGATCCCACATTATGGGTCAACAGTATGCTGACTGTAATCAAACCTGAGAAGATGAATATCTGCACGGACCAGTGTCATGATGCATACCAGTGGTTATTCATTAAATGAGGACTGCAAACTTAGAAATGTGAAGATTGAGAGCATTTTTGTCAAATAGGTAACTTTTATTCTGTACAAAATGGCAGTTTAACGGGAATGCTATTGTCTCCACTCATCTCAAACACACTTCCCACAGGCTGTAAATGCAATGGATTGTGGGTTACACTCACTTTTGCTATACTTTATAATAATCTTTAAATGGCAATGGCTGTGGTACACGTTCACAATACAGACAAATATTCTAACAGCTCTGCTTTATGTACCATCACATCTCCCACCACCTAAAGAGAGAGAGGTCTCTCTACAAATTACGGTGTATGCTGGTGCATAACCAGCACATCATACATTCAGTAATGAACTGATCCTCTCAAAGCATATTGTTATGGCTGCAACTATGATTAACATTATTATTTACAAAATAGCAGTTTAAAAAAGTATCACTATTAACATGTTACTAAGAAAGTTGTATGGTTACTTATTTGTCCGTTACACAATCAAAAGTTCAGTATTGATTCAGTACTCTGAGTTCATGACATCCTTTGGAAACAAGTATAGCAATGGAACTATAGTTAGAAATTAAACTGGTACCTGTGACAAGAAAACTATGAGACAAGCTATTATAACTTACATTCATACTGTTACAGTAAATTGGCAAAACAGTATCAACTGGCTCAGGAACAGTCACATTTCATTGTTTTGACTGGACAGCACATGGTCTGTCACCACAGATAGTTGGATTCAAACTTTCACCTTGGACTTGAATGTTCACCTGAGGTAGCATACTTGAAGACACAGATTTGTTGGGCAATGGCCTTGTTATTTTTGGCTCAGATATATGAGGTTGATACCCAGAACACTGTTTGCATGGTAAAACTCATCAAAAATCTAATTGTACTCCTCTGATTTTTGTCTAACCATGGTACCATCATCAGTTTGCACTATGTGGGGCCTTGGTTCATTGATTTGTATACTACAATGCTTTTTGTGATTCACTTTTGTCCCCCTCTAGCTTCATGTATACAGTAGTGGTTGTGAAAAATATAACCTGTCATAGAGCTTTATATGTGAAGGTTTAGCACTTTTGTCATTTTATTTAACATCATGCACAATAGTTTTGGCTCATGTCTCTAGTTTTTACCTTTATTCCCAGCATTAGTTGCAAAGTGCTTACTCTTGCAGCAACATCTGGAGTAATTCAGTATGATGTGAGGGCTGTATTAGGATTTGGTTGCCTCAATATTTTTTGGGTTATTGTACTGCTCTCTAAGCTTTACAACTTTATTGAAGATAATGAGGTCTTGAAGAAATGTGAGTAAAACCATCATCATCAAAAAACTGCTAGAACTCACCTGATATAAACTGTGTTAGTAAACAGTTCAACATTTGAAATATTTATCTCAAGGACACAATTCTGAACTTGGAAATTATCTGTTGGTTAGTCCATAGTTGTCATAGCAATTACTTCTATGCCATGAGAGTAAAACTGTATGACTATAGGGTAGTTTCTGCCTTGAAACTCACATAAGAGATTAGATATCTTTTGTTAAGGGCTTTGTGGTAATGAAGTTAACATCATTGGTTCTCATTTTTGAGATGCTTTATGCATAACACAAAAGTAACATTTGTCCACTAGATTAGCAATGTCTTGGTTGCTGCGGGGCCAGCATATTGACACTTTGGGGATCTTTCTCAGCATTTGCTGAGAAGTTTATGACCTCATGTATCTGATGTATGACTTCAGCTTGCTAAGATTAGGGTGCCGCAATTCTGCCTTGATATAACAACACATTATCATGTTCTGATAACTCTGCTTGGACTGTATGAGATATCCAGTTTGGTTTCGGTCAATCTGAAGTTGGAATCTCTCAAGTCCTATTAGGTATATGAACATCTCTCTCATGCTCACAGACATGTAAGGCATTCCTTTTCATTCTGCAAATAAGTTTGGTTAGTCTCACTTAGTATTCTGGAGAAATAGGCAACAGGGCATAACAACTGTTCATCCATGGAATACTGAAGAGCAAAAGAGTGTAAGTAAGGAAATGATGTTTTTGAGCAGGGATACAGGATCTGAATTGTCTAAATATAGTAAGGCCTTGTTAAGTTTAATTCTGATGACTGCCAGGAAAGCAATTGCTAGAAAATAGAAATCAAAGGCTAAACCAATTGTAGTTGAAGTACTGAATTTTGTAACAGAGCTAAAAGAACAGGAAGCAGGATCTTTAGAAAAGGTTAGGAGCAAATTCCATTAAAAATGGAAATTATGAAACAATACAAAAACAATGTTTTAGAGGAGGAATGAGGCTCAAGAAAAAGCAGGAACTGAACAATTTATGTAATGTTGGACTGATTATATTGTATAGAAGACTATATGTGATGTATAATGAAGTGTGAACTTGTTAATGTAGTTTGTTTGCTTTTATATAAATGTAAGTTTGCCTATGTCACAAGTGATAATTCCAAGGTGTGTTAGAATGAAAAAAAAGCAACTGCTCATCCATTTGGAATAATGCTGCACATAGGCCATAGTTAGTAGCATTTACACTCACTATTACAGTCTAGTGACATCATAGTATGCTAGCACAGGAGCTGTAGCTAGCATTTCTTTTACACTGCTTAATGTTTGGGCTTGGCCATGTCCCTGTGACCAGGGTGCATCTTTCTTAAATAAGTTATGCTAATGGATATAATGCAGATTGAGAGATATGGGTACAAAAATGACCACAAATTTAATCGTGCCCACAGCTTTTCCAAACTCAAGTCACACAAGATGGATATGAGGTAGTATTGCTCTAACTTTGCTTCTGTCTGGTCTGATTCCACACACACTTATATTTTGATCAAAGTACTGAAGCTTAGTCTTTCTAAAATAGAATTTATCTTGGTTTAGCATTCAACCAGATATTTGGATAGTCTCTAGTGCTGCCTGTAACCTCAAATCATGAACTTTTTTAACTGCACCAAACACTAAGATTTCATTTATAAAAACAGCAACAACAATACCATCCAGACAATGAGATGATACAATTTCCTTACCAAAGCATCATCTAATTCACATTTCATTTGTACACATATGTGGAAGCAGACTCTTTTCTGTATTATATTTCTTTTTGGCACAAAATGCTCATCTAGTTTATTAATCACTGACTCATATTTAACACTGTGAATGAAAAAGAACTGTATATGACCTCTACCTCTCATCACATCATATGTTATAAAATATAACAAATAAAATACCTCAGAAGCTGGCACAATAAGGAGAGTGAGACCAACAGTTCAAATCAGAAATTCTTTCTTCATTCAAAACTACTTTGATACAAACAATCCACAAGGTAGAATCCAAAACAGTCTGAAAAATATAAAAATATTAAACGCTTTTGTTCGTTAAAATAGTGTTAACCAGTCGAACTTCATCAGAATAATGGTGGAATGAAATAAGAACTAGTGGGAAAAAAATGTACAGTCTGGAGGGGGTGTGTCCTCCCTATCTAATCCAATTAAGGATGCTTCTGACATTAAGGTTCCCATTGAGTCCAAGGGGCACGTTTGCCTGTAATTTAACTTGCCATCTCAATTCTTTAACTTCCAGAAGGGGAATGCAGTCATCAAAAGGCAAAGAAACATGTTCAAGAACCACAAAATGGAAAGTATTGCACTGTACATTACTAAATGTGTGTTTAGCTAAAGCATTCTTAATGTCTCCCTTTCTAAGTGCTTGTCTGTGTTCTTTAATACGATCACTTAATTTCCTTGTGGTTTTGCCCACATAAAACGCTTTGCAACAGTCACACACTGCAAGGGAGACTATATTCATGGAATTACAATTAAAAGCTTCTTGAAATCGAATCTCTAGTTTGGGATTTTGTAAACAGAAAACATCCCCTTGAGCAATGAAAGGGCAGCACACACACTTGCCACAGTAGAACATACCTGTACCCTGGGAAGGGAGACTGGTAATTGAAGGGGTATTCTTTTCAAAAGCTGACTTCAGGGACATAGTCTTTCTATAGCAAAAGTTAGGACTGGGACCCAAGATTCTTTCCAAATCTGGGCTACTGTTAATAATTCCCCAGTTCCTGGACAATATCTTTCTAAGAGTCCCTCCATCAAGCGAGATGGGAAGCAAGAATCTAGAATGGTCATTTAAGGAACCTGTGGGTTTAGGGCTGAAATCAGATTTAAGGATGAGAGGATATTTGTTTTGCCTGTGAACAATAATATCAGTGAGGATGTCATTAACCAATTTTTCTGGGTAATGTTTATCTAAAAATAACCATTTGAGAAATTCACTTTCTTTAAGGAAAATATCATTCTCACTCACAATCCTGCTAAGTCACACAAACTGCCCCTTAACTATATTCCTCTTCATAAAAGGGGGATGCTGGCTAGAGAAGTCTAAGTAGTACTTAAACTTGAAAGAAACAGGATCCCTTGCCAAACTAACATCAAGGAAATTAACTTCATTCCCTTTACCCGAGATGGTAAAATCTAAGAAACTGATACTCTGGCTAACCCTGTCAAGAAAATTATCCAGCTCTAATTCAGACCCTTCCCAAATGAAAACAATGTCATCAATGTAACGTTTGTATAACCTGATACACTGAAAACCTTCAATCTTGCATAGAGTGTCTGCTTCTCAAGAGCTTAGCAATAAGTTAGCATAAGCGGGAGCCATTTTGGCTCCCATTGCCACCATTTCAAGTTGTTGATAAATAACACCATTAAAAGAGAAAAAAAATTATTTACCAGAACTAGCTCCAGTAAAGTATCCAAGATGTCTGCTCTAAGGGGAGGGGTGCAGGTGTGTTTGTTCATGTAATTCAACACATACTCTAAACCTTCTCGATGTCTGATGGTAGGGTAAAGAGCTACAATGTCAAGTGTGACCAGTATGCATTGTCCTTCAGTGGGTGGGCATTTAAAGATTTAATTTAAAAACTCCCAGGAATCTTTAAGGTAGAATTATGATTTCTGAATCAAAGGGTTCAGAAAAAATTCCAAGAGAGCTGAAATAAATTCTGTCTTAGTTTTTCTAGATGCTACAATGTGCCTGGGGGATGGAGATCTATCAGGTCTTTGGGATCTGAAACATTCTGCCTACCTGTAGGAATTTCACTTCCATAAACTCCTTTTCTTTCTCTGAGATTAAACCTTCTTGATACAGTCTGTTAAGTGTATTGTCAATGGAAAGAAAGCTCTGGGAAATGTCTTCAGGCGAAACTAATTTATATTTAACTTTGTTAGAAAGGATAGTTTCCATTTTATTATTATAACTGCTAGTATACATAACCACTATGCCAGCTCCTTTGTCAGCTTTCATAATCCTAATATACGAATCTCTGATTTAAACTATCTAAAGCTTTCTTTTCTTCTTTAGTCAGATTAAACGACTCGTACTGTTTTTTGTTAGATAGAGCTGACCTGATTTCCCTTTCACAAACCCTGGAAAAGATATTCAAAGTAGAGTTGAGTGGAGGATTAAAAGTGCTCCTTCTTTTCAAGGGGGGGGGGGGTGCTGGCCTTCATCTGAATCCATATCTTCACTATCACTGGCAGGAGACCTACTGAAAGTGTCATGTAAACCAGAATGTGCAGGGGAAACACCATTTTCATTAACCTGCAAAAAACTAATACCAGTAATACTATATAGTTATACATTATAAAATTATAATAATTATAATAATTTTATAATTATACATTATAAAATATTTGCCTAGATTTGATTTGATTCTTTGTCCAGTCTGGTCACCACTCTAAATCACATGAACTTTTGTCTCCAGGAAGGCCAGCCAAATGGTTTGGAATAGTCAAATGGCTCTGTAATTTTGCTTAAAATTAAATTTTTGTTATAGGTTTAATTTCCATTAAACAATTATTTTGTGAGGCAAAACAGCTTAATATTGGTAAAACAGTCTACTCTGATTTTGATGGATTCATTTAAGATGGAAAGCCACAGTATGGCATTTTTCTGATTTTCTCATAAAAAAGATCCTGGTTCTGTCTCTGTGTCATGATGCACCCAATCCTTACCCAGTACTTTAGCATGGCACATGATGCACCCAATCCTTACCCAGTAATTTAATATGGCATATGATGCACCCAATCCTTACCCAGTAATTTAGCATGGTACATGAAGCAACAATCCTTACCCAATAATTTAGCATGGCACATGATGCACCCAATTGTTATACAGTGATTTAGCATGGCACATGATGCACCCAATTCTTACCCAGTAAATTAGCATGGCAGAGTTGGAAATTTCAGGATTCAACAGCATTTTAGTCAAACATGTAACTTGTATTCTACACAAAATAACAACTCAACAGAAACGTTGTTAACACTTTGGTCACCTCAAGCATACTGCTGGCAAGTTTGAAATGCAGTACATTGTCAGATAAATATACTCTTAAAATACAGATACTATACAATAGTCTTAATAGTGGCAATGGCTGTTGTACATTCTCACAACATTTATTTATTTATTTATACTTTGTTGACCAGGTTCTTAGGTTAGTACTTGGCTAGCTGCCCTTGCAGGCTATTTTAAGCCTAGCGAATTTCCCTTTTTGTGCTGGAAATAACCTGTCCATTTAGTTATAGATTGCCCTTACTCATCCCATGGTCAATTTTTATATTACCCCTAATGAGAATAACTGGGGTCATACTATAGATAATTGGACGGGACTCATGCATGAAATAAAGCATTTAGGAGCTGCAGCTGTCCATTAGTAGTACAGCAGGCAATACTGGGGTAAATCCTTTGTTCTCCATCCTTAGATCTAAGTTGTGCTTGGAAAATGATAGGAAAAACTTTGTTTTATGTGGATAGACAGTCTGTTCCACATCAGCAGGATCCTCTGAGAAATATACCTGTCCCTCCAAACTGTTCTGTTGATGTTTCAGAAGAGATTTAGATCCCTAGAATGAGAATTTCTGATGTCATTTGACTTGCTGATGTGCAGTTAAGCCATCCACCAGAAATTAAGTGTTCATTTTCTCTTTCTCCAGGTCTGACTTTTTTGCTTTTTAAAGAATAAAGAAGTCAACAAAAAGCAAGTTTTGTGAGAGTAAGCATTTGAGTGTATACACACTCATTTGTGTTTGTGTGTGTGTGTGTGTGTGTGTGTGTGTGTGTGTGTGTGTGTGTGTGTGTGCATTTCCCGTGTGTGTGCATGCAAGTACAAATGTGAATGCGTGTGTATATGTTATGTATGTCTGTGTGTGTATGTGTGTGAAAACATTTGTTCAGGCATTCATAATTACTAGAGATAAGAGAATGTTTACAGTGTACCATGGCTTGTTCAGAGGTCATCCTGTCCTTGCATCTTCCAGTCATTCAGGTTGGGTGCTGGAAGTAGTACCAGGGAAAATGAGGATACCATAGCTTTACTGCCCATGTCCTAATAGTTCATTCAAAACTGAAAATAGGAAACTAATTTGGTTTAATAAATAAATAAATAAATATATATATATATATATATATATATATATATATATCTATATATATATATATATATATATATATATATATATATACATACATATATATATATATATATATATATATATACATATATTCCCTAAACAAACAGAACATCTACTTCTGTTTGCTTGACACTATTTGGTTGAAAGAAAGAGAAGGTTGACATTTGTGCATTACCAACAATCCTTGGGTAGGGGAATATGCCCTTTCCCCAGATATTATGTGATCTCAGAGTTTGTATAAATAATTTTCAGGGGGTTTGCAGGAAGGAAACCCTTTATGCAAAAACACTTGCTTTTGATTTTGCCTTCTCTGAGGTTAACTCTTGGATCAAGAACAGTAGCTTTTGGCATTTATTATTTTGATGTCTTGACACAAGTTACAGATGTTGACATTTTGTACATTCAGTTTATATTACTACTCACACACATACATGTGTGTGTGTGTGTGTGTGTGTGTATATATATATATATATATATATATATATATATATATATATATATTCACTTCATAATCTGGAAATACTGAAAGGTCGAATTTCAGTATCTCGAGACCATAAAGTCGAATCCACAAAACACCGACAGCCCAAAACCACGAAACTTCAAATCGCGAACACAAACCATACACCACAATACCGACACTACAAAAAAAAACCACACATACATAACACCATACATCTACAAACCTACACTACATATAATCGGGGGGGGGGCAAGCCCCCCCTGCATCCCCCATGTGGGAACTGTGCTCCCCACACCCCCACTTATATATACTAACTCCGAGAGCGCACAAACAGCCAAATGGTTTGGAATAGTCAAATGGCTCTGTAATTTTGCTTAAAATTAAATTTTTGTTATAGGTTTAATTTCCATTAAACAATTATTTTGTGAGGCAAAACAGCTTAATATTGGTAAAACAGTCTACTCTGATTTTGATGGATTCATTTAAGATGGAAAGCCACAGTATGGCATTTTTCTGATTTTCTCATAAAAAAGATCCTGGTTCTGTCTCTGTGTCATGATGCACCCAATCCTTACCCAGTAATTTAGCATGGCACATGATGCACCCAATCCTTACCCAGTAATTTAGCATGGCACATGATGCACCCAATCCTTACCCAGTAATTTAGCATGGCACATGAAGCAACAATCCTTACCCAATAATTTAGCATGGCACATGATGCACCCAATTGTTACACAGTGATTTAGCATGGCACATGATGCACCCAATTCTTACCCAGTAAATTAGCATGGCAGAGTTGGAAATTTCAGGATTCAACAGCATTTTAGTCAAACATGTAACTTGTATTCTACACAAAATAACAACTCAACAGAAACGTTGTTAACACTTTGGTCACCTCAAGCATACTGCTAGCAAGTTTGAAATGCAGTACATTGTCAGATAAATATACTCTTAAAATACAGATACTATACAATAGTCTTAATAGTGGCAATGGCTGTTGTACATATTCACAACATTTATTTATTTATTTATACTTTGTTGACCAGGTTCTTAGGTTAGTACTTGGCTAGCTGCCCTTGCAGGCTATTTTAAGCCTAGCGAATTTCCCTTTTTGTGCTGGAAATAACCTGTCCATTTAGTTATAGATTGCCCTTACTCATCCCATGGTCAATTTTTATATTACCCCTAATGAGAATAACTGGGGTCATACTATAGATAATTTGACGGGACTCATGCATGAAATAAAGCATTTAGGAGCTGCAGCTGTCCATTAGTAGTACAGCGGGCAATACTGGGGTAAATCCTTTGTTCTCCATCCTTAGATCTAAGTTGTGCTTGGAAAATGATAGGAAAAACTTTGTTTTATGTGGATAGACAGTCTGTTCCACATCAGCAGGATCCTCTGAGAAATATACCTGTCCCTCCAAACTGTTCTGTTGATGTTTCAGAAGAGATTTAGATCCCTAGAATGAGAATTTCTGATGTCATTTGACTTGCTGATGTGCAGTTAAGCCATCCACCAGAAATTAAGTGTTCATTTTCTCTTTCTCTAGGTCTGACTTTTTTGCTTTTTAAAGAATAAAGAAGTCAACAAAAAGCAAGTTTTGTGAGAGTAAGCATTTGAGTGTATACACACTCATTTGTGTTTGTGTGTGTGTGTGTGTGTGTGTGTGTGTGTGTGTGTGTGTGTGTGTGTGTGTGTGTGTGTGTGTGTGCATTTCCCGTGTGTGTGCATGCAAGTACAAACGTGAATGCGTGTGTATATGTTATGTATGTCTGTGTGTGTATGTGTGTGAAAACATTTGTTCAGGCATTCATAATTACTAGAGATAAGAGAATGTTTACAGTGTACCATGGCTTGTTCAGAGGTCATCCTGTCCTTGCATCTTCCAGTCATTCAGGTTGGGTGCTGGAAGTAGTACCAGGGAAAATGAGGATACCATAGCTTTACTGCCCATGTCCTAATAGTTCATTCAAAACTGAAAATAGGAAACTAATTTGGTTTAATAAATAAATAAATAAATAAATAAATAAATATATATATATATATATATATATATATATATATATATATATATATATATATATCTATATATATATATATATATATATATATATATATATATACATACATATATATATATATATATATATATATATATATATATATATACATATATTCCCTAAACAAACAGAACATCTGCTTCTGTTTGCTTGACACTATTTGGTTGAAAGAAAGAGAAGGTTGACATTTGTGCATTACCAACAATCCTTGGGTAGGGAATATGCCCTTTCCCCAGATATTATGTGATCTCAGAGTTTGTATAAATAATTTTCAGGGGGTTTGCAGGAAGGAAACCCTTTATGCAAAAACACTTGCTTTTGATTTTGCCTTCTCTGAGGTTAACTCTTGGATCAAGAACAGTAGCTTTTGGCATTTATTATTTTGATGTCTTGACACAAGTTACAGATGTTGACATTTTGTACATTCAGTTTATATTACTACTCACACACATACATGTGTGTGTGTGTGTGTGTATATATATATATATATATATATATATATATATATATATATATATATATATATATATATATATATTCACTTCATAATCTTGAAATACTGAAAGGTCGAATTTCAGTATCTCGAGACCATAAAGTCGAATCCACAAAACACCGACAGCCCAAAACCACGAAACTTCAAATCGCGAACACAAACCATACACCACAATACCGACACTACAAAAAAAACCACACATACATAACACCATACATCTACAAACCTACACTACATATAATCGGGGGGGGCAAGCCCCCCTGCATCCCCCATGTGGGAACTGTGCTCCCCACACCTCCACTTATATATACTAACTCCGAGAGCACACAAACAGAAAAAGACAGTAAACTCACACCCAGACATTCTACAGTCCCTTGCATGCACACACACACATGCACACACACACACACACACACACACACACACACACACACACACACACACACACACACACACACACACACACACACATACAAACACCACCACATCCAACACTTAAACACTCATACTTTTACCTGCCTACCCTAACCTACATGTACAACTTACAAACACACTCACATACACTCAAACACCTACCCAAAACCCTTACAAAACATTTACTTACCTTAAATTCCACCTAAATCCACACACTACACAAGACACCATCCACACAATACACTACACGTCATGTAATGTAAAGCCATAAACGCGAATTCGACTTAGATAGATTCGTGATTATGCACTTTCGCTATTTTGAAGATTCAACTCTATGGTCTTGAGATACTGAAAATCATTCTTTCAGTATTACAAGATTATAAAGTGAATCTATATAGATATATATATATATATATATATATATATATATATATATACACACACACACACACACACACACACACACACACACACACACACACACACACACACACACACATATGTATCTACTTCAGAAGACTGAAAAACCAAAAGACTGAATTCCAGGAGACTGAAAGGTCAAAATACTGAATGATGGAATTTCCCCTTCTCCACTGTTGTGCGATCTTGGAGTTGGTAGTTAGCAGGGGGTGTCTGCGGGTTAAACACACCCCCACATGAAGGGTGCAGAGGGCTTGCCCCCTGCATTAAAACTGTGTTCAGTATTTTGAATTTTCAGTCTTTTGGGATTTAGTCTTTTGGTCTGTCAGTCTTCTGAAGTATATGCGTGTGCCTGTGTGTGTGTTTGCGTATGTGTGTGTAAGTTGATCTAAGTCACACTAGATGAAGTCAAAAAAGCACTGAAAAAAACATTGACCTCAGAAGACCAACATTTAAATGTGCATTTTGCAAAGCATAACCTTGGAGTATGCTAATCAAAAATAAATTTTTTTGCACTGGGGCAAGCCCCCATGTGTCCCACAACTTGCAATGGGGCAAACTCCCATGTGTCCCTGCTATTTATATATTCTAACTCCCGAGATTGTGCAATAGCAGAAAAAAGATATTCCCTTCCCCACTATAACAGCAATCTCACATTAGTATGGCAATCAGTTATCGATATTTTGAGTACAAGACTACAATTTGTCAATTTTTAGACAGTCACTGTTATTAATGTTACATCAACTCACACATATACATACATCTATACCTATATTCATCTTACTTTCTCTATATGTGTATGTGTGCATATATTTAGGCACTGAAGCTATCTTGCGGCAATTTTATTTTGAAATGTTCAGACTGCGCTGTGCTCCTTGTTCAGTTTCCATGCATCCATCGGTCTCTTGTGATGATTTATGTACAACACATATCTCTTTGCAGAGCACATTAAGTATAGATGCTCAGATAGCTGCACAGTTCAGTTTATGATTGCATGTGTGTTTCACCCGTGATACGCATGGCCTCCAAGCTGTCATTGGTGTTGAGGGCAGAGGCTGCTTATGAAGCCACACAAATGCATTTATCAAGCCACACTTGTAAATCTTTGTAATCCGGAAAGGAAAGAATAGTCCCAACATTTCGTCCTTTATATGAGTTATAGATTTTATACTGTGCAGGGTGCCAAGAAGAGCAGATCTGCCATTCGAAAAGTTCACTGTTAGTTGTTTGGAACTGAAAAAATAGTATTATGGATAGCAGCTGAAAATGCGAGCCGTGGCTGAAAAAGGTGGCTGGACCATTCCATCTACCTGGTTGCCAAATAGTAAATAAAAAAGTAAATGTAGAGGTTATTGAGAAAATGCAGGTGTTACAATTGTAAACTGGGAGACTGTCTGGATAAAGCACCCTTCTATTACAGGGCATGTAATAGCCATTTATTGGACAAAAAAAAAAAGTACCACCTAGAGCCCAAGGACAGACAATAGGGAGACTCATTATAATAGGGGATGCAGAAAGAAACAGGTTGCTTTCAATTTTACTCTAAAGGATGTTTTGCAGAAGTAGCTTTTATATAATTGAAATGACAAAAAAATCCATTCTAATGAAGTGATACTGGAGAGAAGGATGTAGTGAGAAAATCAAATGCTTTGGTTATAACCCAAAACTCCGTCCTGATGTTTGTGGTTCAGTAGATGGAGTTAAAAGAGTGAGATACGTAATTCTGGTTTGGCCTTTATGGAATCCATGTTGGGACTCAGACAATAGTCCATAGTCACAGACAAAAATTATTAAATGTTCTAAGTCTCTTTCTATCCTTTTGGACTTGACTAAACAAGTGAAATTAGGCAAAGGTGATCTAGAAAATATTTGAGGCACTTAGGCAATTGGGATTATATTTGTTATTTTTTTTCATAAGTCTGGAAAATGAGTGAGGTGAACACGAGTCTGAAAGTGTGAACAACTATGATAGTGGAAGTGACAGTGTTAGAAGCTTTTAGGAATATGAGTAATTACCCAGGCGTCAGCACTTTCATTTCCAAAATATAAAATATTTTCATTAATTTATTTTTAGTGTGAATACTAATTAGCAAGTACTTTGTCTGCAGACACTGTGTAAAAGTCAGGTGAGAATCTTGGGGGTGTAGTGTTGATATCTGGCAAAATTTTGTGTGTTATCCAAAGCAATGGTAGAAATATCTTCTATTTTATTTTTTTCAAAATGCAGGAGAGTATGGTGATTTGGATCTACTAGAAATAAAGTTTATGTGTTTCCAGAATGTCTTGGTGCTGTTAAGTAAGCTTTTTGTTTTGTTTTGTAAGATGCAACTTGATTCCATTATTTTGTTTAAACTTTTTAAAAAAGGCACTCAGCCACTACTTAATCTAGAAATGTTTTCTTATTTCTTTTACTCCTGACATGATCTAGAAATCAGGATGACTGCTAAATCTTCATCTAGCTTAAGGAATATAATTTTATCTTTTGCGAAAATGTGATAACATGACATTTTAAAAAGTCCAAGGCAGTGCAATTGTTAGTTTCTTTTGTACTTGTTTCCAACTGGTACCTAAAAAATCCCAACTACTTAAGACAAAGTAAAATATGTATGCAAAAAATAAACATTTTTGGTACAAGACTGGGTAGGAGTTTTGTAAAGAATGATAGTAAAGATATGACAATAAATAAAGAAAAATTTAAAGTGGTTAAGCACAATGCACTCACACTGAGAAATAGTGTATTTTATATGATTTAGAAATGTTTCACCCTTTGTAATTCCATCTCTGATGAAAACCTTGCAAAATCACCGGTCTGTGACTTGTGCTTAAGATTATTGCTGATAGCTAGCCCTCCCCCCAAAGTCCACATCCATACCACTAAAGGAAATGTTAGGGCTTCCAAGTCACTTCACAGCCATCCCATCCCAGAACTTGCCCACATGCCTCGCACTGAGTTATTAAAACACACAAAATTCCTTGTTAGGAAAACAATTTCCTGTAAAATAAATTTGCAAGGGGATTTACTACAGGTATTTGTCTGTTAGTAGCTCATTACACGCTAGCTGTTACTTGCTTGAAAAAAGAAATGCTCAAAATTACAGTAGCCTGATATCTCGTTTCTATTTAGCTCTTTCAATACCCAACCCTACAAAACCGTATAGCCCTACCAGAATACCATCTCTGACCCTAAAAGTTCCATCTAGTTCTCAACCCAAGTCCTCATTCCCTTATCCTAAGATTCCATTCTCCCTCCCTAATCCTAATGTCCCTGGTTGTTCCTTAAAACCTAAAACTCCAACCCACATCCCTAATCACTTTCCTAGCACAATGACTTTAAATGCCAGTCCATTTCCAAAATCATCATAGGCATCAGCACTAAGAAATATTGTTTTAGCCCACAACCCCTCACTGAGTCACTTACGGCACTTACGGCCAGTTTTCTCACCTTTTGTTCTTCTATTTGTTTTAAAAAGCAGTGTCTAAATAAAAATTAACCCTGTGGTATCATTTATGAACTTCTTGCAGTGGTGCAAAACATCAGGTGATTCTGCAACTGGTCCTTTGACCATGATGAGCTCCAAGAAACCAGTCTCTCATTGGTTCTATAAATGAGACAATGAAATGCAGTAAATCAGAGCCAAGTGTTTTCAAAACAGAAAAGTGGAACAGACTCACTATTTTAAGGTGAATTCAGAACTCCTGATCAAACACATATTGATTGAGAGGTATAGCCGTAACTTACAGGTGCATTTACCTATAACTAGAGGGAGAGAGTGCAGTTTTTAATCCCCGAGGGAAAAATCACAAGCAGAAGTGTTCCTATATGTTTTTTACTGATTAGAAATTATAGACTGAGTTTTAAGATTTTCTTTTATGTAAGGTAAATTTTGTTCCACTTTTCTGAGGAATAGGCACATAGCCTTCAATAACCGAATGACTATAAACATGCTGCCTGTTTAGCAGTCTTGAGGTATTCAGGGAGCTACCATCAGATCTGTACACTCAAGTTTAAGGTTTTTAGACATTTGTAAGCAGTTGAAAAGGAAACTGGTTCAACATATGAAGGTTGACATCTGCAGATGTTGTAGGGATATCGCCATAATGTGATGCAATCATTTTGGCTGCTATGTTATGAAACTGTTTATTGAATTCATCAGCAATTTTTCCTTAGGGAAGATGTTAAGGTTTTGGTAGTGTTTTCTTATTTAGTCTGAGAAGATAGGTAACATCCACCCAAAATTTCTTAGGAATGATTGAGGACATCTTTAGATGAACAAGAAATTATTATTTCTTATAACTTGAGTTTTATTTTATAAAGGGCTTAATTTCTGGCATGATCGTGGACAAGCTTTGTGCAGTTGCAGACATACGAATGAATAGGGTCATGTTTAGTATATTAAGAAAAGTGTTATTGACGTATTCCACAGCTGCATCAAGATCCAGGTGGCATTGTGCTGAAGTTACATCAGGATGAGGTATTTTAAGTTCACAGATTTATGCAAAGTTTACAGTCTAATTAGCCTTTGCATAACTTAGCCATGTTGCACAATTCATATGTCTATTAATCCCCCCCTGCAAAGAGTACGCTAATACCACATATCCTAAGTCTGAATTTATAATCTGCTCTCTACTTCTCAAGTCTAGTTTTCAAAGAATTAAGGGAATTGTTTTGCCTGATATGTAACAGCAGTCTGTTCCAGAATCAGGGGATACATTAGGTTGGGAACTTGTCATGCCATCTGGTATTGATAGCATGGAAGTGCAGCTATACATTAGGAGTGGCTGCAAGTTGCCCTGCTGCCTTTGTGGAAGTGAAGGAGTTTGATGTTTATGGCACAAAAAGCTAATTACACGTCCTCACTCAGAAGCCTTTATAAAACAAAGCACGGAGAGTGGGTTTTCAGAATAACTTAGACAACATGAATCACTAACTATTCTGGGTAGGTATTTCTGGGGCCTTTCAAGTTGGTTTAAATGCTTAGTGGGGTACATGTTGATGGGGGCATTATACTCAATGTCAGAGCTAATAAGGGGGATGATAAAGTGGGATGAAAACATAACTAGCTCCAGAACTGATGTCCCTAAGAATAATATGGACTGGCAGAAGGATTTCCCAATCACAGTTAAGATTTGGTGGTCAGAAAATGGGTCCTTATCCACAAAGGTACCCAGGTCCCTATAACTGAATCAGGTACCATTTGTATGACAAGGGGGAGGTTCCAAAGGTGATTATGCTGACTTTCATGAAATTCAAGGCAACCCCATGGTTAGTGCCAGTCATTAGTTAGCTTAAGCCCTTTTCTGAGAAGCTGAAACTCCTTCACAGACTTGGTGGTTGCACCCAGTTTGTAATCATCTGCAAACATAGTTAACCACAGCCCCTTGACCTCTGCCTTCACATTTAGGAAGTTTGAGACAAGAGTAGGAGGCTCAAGACTGAAGCTTGTGAGACACCACTATTGAAAGTACTTTCCAAAATGAATGGTGTGTGTTCTACTAATGAGAAAGATAGCTATCCAGTGTAAAACTCAGAGGTTAATACTGAACTGTGAGAATTCTGCAGTTATACCAATGCAGCAGATGGTATTGAAGGCTTTCATCAGATCAAGGTATGTAGTGTGGATTGACTGTCCTTTATCCAGGCCCTTTTCAACAAGTCAGCTAGGCTGAATAGACAGAATCTGCCTTTAATCAAACTGCACCATATGGGATCATGAACGATGTTATCAATGTCACTGATAATAAGTTTCACAATTATTTATTCTATGGCCTTACAGACAGTGCCAGAAAGGCTAATAGATCTATAATTACTGAGGTCAGTAGTAGGGCTGTCTATGCAAAGTGGTACCACAATGGCCATTCTGCACTCATCTGGGGAATAACCAGTAATGAAACTTAGTTAACAAAAAACATCATACGGAACAAGGGATTGTTTGTTGCTAAATAAAATCATAATAGGGAATTATAAAAATGGGGAAGAATCTAAGTATGGCATAGACAGATTACAAAAAGCATTTGACAGCATTGCACTTTCATGGAGAAAGGAATGCTTACAGATGGATAAGATACACCCTATATCGATGAATTGCATTACAGTGACCATGAACAAGTAGCAAACCACTTTGGAGTTAAGCCATGACAAATAAATTATTGTACCAAGGATAACAATTCAAGGGGTGGGTATTCCAGGGCGATTCTTTGTCACCGCTGCTTTTTTGCCTTGTTCTTAACCCATTAAGCTGTTTACTTACAATTTTGCTCCCATAAAATTGTTTAAAGACTTCTCATCTACTTTTTTGGACAACTTAAAACTGTATAGTTCATCAGATTTGGAGTTGAAAGCACAACTGCAAGTGGTTAAAACTTACTCAGGTGATATAAGAATGTCATTTGGTCCTGATAAATATACAAGATCAATGTTTAAAGCAGGAAAGCTGCAACACCAATAAAATATCAACTTGGGAAAGGAAAATGATATAAATAATCTTGAGCATAACGGAGTATATTAATATCTGGGAATTGATGACGAATTGGCAGTGAAACATGAATAAATGCAAATAAACCTCAGTAAGATATACTTTATAAGACTAAAACTGATACTGAAAACTGTCTTGATATCTAGGAGTAATGTTTAAGCTATAAACTGATTTGCTCTTCTTGTTCTAACTTACTGTTTTGGGGTGACAAATTGGCCAGAAAAAGGTACTTGATCAGATGGAGGGGAAAACAAGAGAAATGCTTCAAATTAACCAAATGATTTATAAAAATCACTGTATACTAAGATTATATATTCATCATAATGAAGGAGGAATGGGCCTTCTTGAAATTGATTTCATGTATAGATCTGCAGGCCTGGGACTACATACATATCTGCTGACCTCACCAGATCCAAACATAGTGAAACCTTTAAACTATGTGGAGAAGAAGTCTAAGAAGACTTTCCTGCTTAATTTAACAGAAGAATATTTGCCTCAAGCAGGAATAAAAATCAGAACAGAAGTAGATCTGACACAGGAATGGTTAAGGAGAGGTGAACTGACATCAAAAGATGAAAGGTTTATAATGGTAACCCAGGATAGTGGACTACATTCATGTTGGATTACAAAGTCTATTGAACATGTGGGAGAACAACAGATAAATGCAGGTTATGTTAAAAGAACTAGAAACAGTTGCACATTTTGTGGTTGGTTATGATACACTCACGGCAGAGAACCTATATACTGAAAGGCACAATAATATTTTTTCAAAATTCCTGGTTAGGTGCCACTTCTTCGCTTCTTTTCCTGAACTGGTTATGCGGAAGTGCTGCTTCGCTCACCTCCCGTAGTCCACTCCTGAAGCTTTCTCCCAGCCTCTGGAATATAAGAACTTCCTCCTGCAAAACTTCTGTCAGTTTTTTCCTGGACATTCCTGCCTGCTAGTCTGGGCCATTCAAGAATAAGAACTTCAATGCGGACTCCCATAAATATTTCCATTTGAATTACTCCACTCCTGAAGGTCCCTTCCAGCCTCTGGAATATAAGAACTTCCTCCTGCAAAACCTCTGTGGGTTTTTTCCTGGACATTCCTGTCTGCTAGTCTGGGCCATTCAAGAATAAGAACTTCAGTGCGGACTCCCATAACTATTTCCATTTGAATGACTCCACTCCTGAAGGTCCCTCCCAGCCTCTGGAATATAAGAACTTTCTCCTGCAAAACCTCTGTCGGTTTTTTCCTGGACATTCCTGCCTGCTAGTCTGGGCCATTCAAGAATAAGAACTTCAGTGAGGACACCCATAACTGTTTCCATTTGAATTACTTCATTCCTGAAGGTCCCTCCCAGCCTCTGGAATATAAGAACTTCCTCCTGCAAAACCTCTGTCAGTTTTTCCTGGACATTCCTGCCTGCTAGTCTGGGCCATTCAAGAATAAGAACTTCAGTGCGGACTCCCATAACTATTTCTATTTGAATGTATGTAGCCTTGTACTAGACTCCTTTATTTTAGACTACCTAATTGTTAGCTTGTCCTTCCGTGTGTGTATGAATCAGCAGCCTACCGCAGACTGCTACTACCCCCCTCACACCTGTATCTCACTGATTTCTAGTCTCTGAACTCTAGGCAGTATTATCTATAAGAGACTTATCTAAAAGAGCCTTTCCTATTTTATTCTTTTTTTTCCCCCCGACTGCTATCCTTCCTTTCTCCACTAGGTGGGAGCACTCATTCAGTCTATAGCTTGTATCACTTTTAAACCCCCTATGTCCAACATTACCTCTATTTGCCTGTAACTTAACAAAGCCTCGCAAATCCCAAACCGCGCTCTCTAAACCCTGATATTAACCCCCCTTACCTTAAACCAACTAAGGAACAAAGCTCCGCTATATATTTTTTTCTTTGTTCTTACATAAAAGTAAAGTTTTTCCTCATAGTCTTCCACAAAATAACCTACTTACCTTTACTGTGAACAGGAGTGGCTGATACTTTTTCAGCTGATCTCTCTCGCTCTGCTGCTCACCTCTACTTGGTTCCTCCCACCCACTTCAACCCTCTCTATCCTATCCTGCCCCTCTGTCCTTATCCCCTCCCCTAGTTTACTTCTAGATGCCAGCTACCTTTGGTGCCATTTTTCAAAATTCCTGGTTAGGTGTCACCTCTTTGCTTCTTTTCCTGAGCCAGTTGCGCGGTAGTGCTGCTTCGCTCACCTCCCAGTAGGTACCTGAATAGAGAAAGTGTGTAGTTTATTTACTACTGGTACAGATCTTTGTTTTAATTGTTTTTACTGCTAAACTTGTCGCTAAATGCATACTTACATGATTTTATGCTGATATGGTAATGTTTTCTGTTGAATGGATGTGCTTTTGCCAACATAACAATGCCTCCTCACAGGCATTGTTAACCTAAGCCTGCTTTCTCTTTTTACTAAGAACGCCACCTCACAGGCGTTGATAGAAAGCTAACCTAAGCCTGCTATTCCTTTTTACTAAGAACGCCATCCTATTAGGCATTAATAGAAACAAATTTCACTTCCTTATTCCATTCCATGGGGCCAGTCTTATCGACAAATGCTGAATGGGTTTACATCCCTGCGTTTATGCAGTCTCCACTCTCAACTTACTAAAGAATGCCAATTAACTGGCGTTGATAGAACAGGATCCAGAGCCTGCTTTCCTTTTACCATAGGGTCATTATTATTTCAGGTGAGAGGTTGAGCGATTATTACATTTCTATGCTTATCGTAGTTTTAGCACTCAAATTGCTCAGTAAGCTAAACAATGGACATTTAATGAATAAAGACAATGAGCCTGCTTTCTCTCTCTTATTAGGAGCCATAACTGGATACAGTGTTTAGCATTAGATTCGCTAATGAATATTAAAAGGTGGCCTGTGTAAGAACGCCATCCAAACAGTGTTGTATACCTGCCTGGTATTACTATGTTAATCCCTATAGGGCTATGGCACCATATGAGCCCTACCTTTAGTGTCAAAACTTACTAGATATTGCGTTGTTCTTATCTGCATTACCTGAATTGCTGTATGTTGGCATATCTTGATTTCATCCTTATTTACTGATATTTGAAAGCTGTGCTTTTTTTGGCTCTACCTGGTTATATTAATATAACTTAATATAGCGCCTAGACGTAGTTATACAGTTTAGTAGTTAAATGATAACTTAATATACTGCCTAGACATAGTTATACACTTTTATTGTTAAATGCTCCATATTATTTCTCCACTTTACATGTATGGTCTGCCTGAATTGCTGTTGTTCATTTATATATAGTTCATGATATATCTTTAAATAGTGTCTAGACATTTATGCAGTCTTATAGTTATATGCTACATACTATTGCTTGGATTGTTTGCCTGAATCTGATGTTAACCAATTGCAATCTGTATTCCTCCTACTCAACATTTGAGCTGGTTAATGCATTTTGACTTGGGCTTGTGTGACTTGTCATTAGTGAATTAAGACTCTGACAACTGCATCACTCCTTGCCTACTCCTGCATTCTATAACCATACCTTGCTGTTTTTTTTTCTCTCTCTCTCATTCTTCTTCTTTACTCCAACTCTCCCTCAATGATATACCCCTCTTCTAGATCTATCCCTACATCTTTATAACCCCTCCTCTGCTGACCACTTCTCTCTTACCTCCCCTATCTCCTTCTTCTCTACCTGTTTCTCTTCTCTTATTTTTAATCACCTAAACTCGTATGTTTTTTTACTCTCTTTTCACAGTACTCCACTCCTGAAGGTCCCTCCCAGCCTCTGGAATATAAGAACTTCCTCTTGCAAATCCTCTGTCATTTTTTTCCTGGACATTCCTGCCTGCTAGTCTGGGCCATTCAAGAATAAGAACTTCAGTGCGGACTCCCATAACTATTTCCATTTGAATGTATGTAGCCTTGCACTAGACTCATTTATCTTAGACTACATAATTGTTAGCTTGTCCTTCCGTGTGTGTGAATCAGCAGCCTACTGCAGACTGCTACTACCCCTCTCACACCTGTATCTCACTGATTTCTAGTCTCTGAACTCTAGATAGTATTATCTATAAGAGACTTATCTAAAAGAGCCTTTCCTATTTTATTTTTTTTTTCCTGACTGCTATCCTTCCTTTCTCCACTAGGTGGCTGCACTCATTCAGCCTATAGCTTGCATCACTTTTAAACTCCTGTGTCCAACATAACCTCTATTTGCCTGTAACTTAACAAAACCTCCCAAATCCCAAACCACGCCCTCTAAACCCTGATATTAACCCCCTCCCTTACCTTAAACAAACTAAGGAACAAAGCTCCCCTATATTTTTTTTCTTTGTTCTTACATAAAATTAATGCTTTTCCTCATAGTCTTCCACCAAATAACCTACTTACCTTTACTGTGAACAGTAGTGGCTGATACTTTTTCAGCTGGTCTCTCTCACTCTGCTGCTCTATCTCGCTCAGTTCGCCCTGCGAGCTCACTCCGCTCCGCTACCCTGCCCCCAATTCCCACCCCCAGTACTCCTCCATTTATTCTCCTCCTAAAACCCCTCCCTCTCCACCAGTCAATCCTCAAACACTGTTCCTCCACCCCCAACCAACCTAACTGTCACAACCACTCCCCCCTCCCACCTTATTTCACATTACCCTCCCCTTCATCACTTCTGACAAACTTCATCTACCATGCTCACTCTTCCTCCTCACATCCTCACCTCAACATCTATCCTCATCCTTCTTCTACTACCTCTTTACCATGCCACCTCCTACACCAACATCCATTTACACACATCACCATTACCTCCCCACCCCTCCCTCACAGCCCATTTCCACAACATCTCAGCCTCCTTAGTTCCCTCCCACCCTATCCTTTTCTTAAAAGTAAAACTTTTCCCAAGCTCCACTAAATACTGCAAACCTAAAGCTATTCTCTACCAGCCACCTTTATCTAAGTGTAAACCATATACACGTATTTTCCTTCTCATGCACCTTTGCTTAGCCGGTGACATTCACCCCAATCCAGGACCAAACTACTCTCCTACAAACCACCCTAACAGCAACAACAAATCCACCAATAAATACCTCAAATTCCTCACCATCAGTGCCCAAAGCGTGAATAATAAATTAACCCACGTTCACGCCTGGCTCAATCACAATTCACCTGACTTTGTAGTCATCTCTGAAACCTGGCTAAAACCTCACATAAGCGACTCTGAATTCCTTCCCCCAGATTTCTATCTCTCCGTTGTGACCGCCAAAATCGAAGAGGTAGTGGTGTAGCCCTAATCTACTCCAGCCACTTATCCATCACTCCATATCCCAATCCCATTCCTTCTTTCAATCATGCTGAACTTGTAACTGGCCTACTAAAACTGAACAACCATAAGAGCATTTGTATCATTTCCCTCTATATTTCTCCTGGTAATAACACTAATATCCTGGAAGACATCCTCTCCTGGACCTCCTCTAATATTAAGCTAGAAACCTACATCATGGGAGATGTAAATATAGACTGGAACAAAATTATTCACCCTAATCCCACCATATCAATCTATTTAACTTTACTCAACTTACGAACTCTATTTCTAGACCTAACAAAAACAACCCACCAGGCTCCATACTAGTCTGGATGCTAGTATCCCATCCTAACAAAGTCATAAAATCTGGTGTCATTCCTGACCCATTAGGAGACCACCTCCCTGCCTTCATCCATCGGGCTACACCCATTTCCCCACACTTCCACCACTTCATTCATACCCGTAACCTCTCTAACTTTAACCCTACTACTTTCTCTGACTCTCTTAAGCTAACTGGAACCCCTTAAAAACTCTTCCTTTAGATGCAGCCATTGACTACTTCAATTCTACATTCATAACTGTCCTTAACTCCCTAGCACCAATAAGAACAAAAAGAGTTGAAACAAAAACCACCCCATGGCTCACCAAAGACACCAAAAAAATTATGCTACAAAGAGATAAAACCTGGAAAGCTTACCTCCATCATAAACAGCCAGAAATCTTACTTAAATATAAACAGCTGAGATACCTAGCCAAAAAACAAGTTATTAAAGACAAAAAGTCTTACTACATCAAACTACAAGCAAATCATACAAAAAAACCCCAAGCAGTTCTGGAATTCTATTAAATCCCTCCTTAGGCCTGGTACAAAAAACAACCCTTGCCCTGACACCAGCAAATCTGACCTTGAAATTGCCATAATGTTCAATACCTTCTTTATCTCTTCTATTGCTGAGCTAACCAAGACCTTTACCAACAATAACCCTCCACCTCCTACTGCTCACCCCCCCACTTTTGAACTCAAACCCATCTCCACCAACCTAATAAAGAAACATCTCGCTAAACAAAACCTTGCTCCAATGCCCCTGACAGCATTCCTTCCTCCTTCCTAAAAATAGCCTCTGACAGTATTGCTCTTCCTATCAGCATCCTCATCAATAGATCATTACTTGAATCCTATGTACCCAAACTATGGCATTCTGCATTTATTCTTCCACTTCACAAAGGTGGCAAAAATTGTAACAACTCCAATTTCCGCCCCATAGCCATCCTCTCCCCAATCTCCAAAATTCTTGAAAAATGTATCCACCTGCAGCTCCTGCCATTCCTTACCAAACACAAACTACTCTCCCCTACCCAACACAGCTACCTTCCAGGACACAGTACCAACTCCTCCCTTCTCTCCTTCTTACATTCTGTCAATTTAGCTTGTGATAGTGGTAATATGGTATCCTCTGTTCTGCTAGACTTATCTAAAGCCTTCGATACCATCTCCCATAGTCACCTACTAAATCATCTGTCTAACCTCAACCTCTCCCATAAAACTCTTTCCTGGTTCTCCAGCTACCTTTCTGATAGATCCCAAGCCGTGAAATGGAGCCAGGCCACCTCCATTTTCCTCCCAACCCCCACTGGAGTGCCGCAAGGTTCAATTCTTGGCCCATTGCTATTCAATATATTTATTAACAACTTCCACAAAGCCATACCTAATACCAAAATTGTGCAATACACTGATGATTCCACTTTGATCTGTTATGCCTCTAACCTAAACGATTTCCAATTTCTAATGCAAACTACCTTCTCTACCACTGAAAATTGGATGCTCCAAAATCACCTCTCACTAAATGCCAACAAAACTAAGATCTTTCTATTCTCTCCCTCAAAATCCTTCCCTATTGACAAAAACTTACTCCAAATCACCAGCCCTAACAACTCCATTATCGAGGTCATACCCTCTGCCAAACTTCTTGGTGTAACCATTGATGAACACCTAAAATTTAACAATCACATCTAGTTAAATATCAAGAAAACCCACATAAAACTAGGCCTACTTTACAGAAACAATCACTTCCTCTCTCCTTCCACCAGACTAACTCTCGCCACAACCTATCTACTTACCTCTCTACTGGATGGTGCTCCTCTGCTCACTAATTTATCTTCCACACTCACATCCAAATTGGAAGTATGTTATAATAAAATAGCCAGATTCACCACAAATGCCAAATCCTCCTCTCATCACTGCACCTCCCTACGCTCACTAAACTGGCTTGAACTCCCCAATCTACTTAACCTTCACCAAATCACCACAGCCCACAAATTATTGTTCCAACCTACTAACTGCCCTGCACTATCCAATATACTGCAACCTTATAACCCCTCAGACCCCTTAGATCTACCCACCAAAACTTGATCACCATCCATAAACCCAAGCGCCCTGCTGGGAAGCGTCTGCTATCTTATTCCCTAGCTAAAAAATGGAATGCTCTGCCCTCCACACTGAGGACCTGTGACAACCTTAATAACTTCAAAACTCAACTTCATTCTTACCTCTATCTAAACAGGAAATGCAACTGTACTCTTCCACCCATTCCTCTCAAGCTCTCCCCACCCTTTACCCCAGGCTAACCTTCTTACCTTCCTAACCTCACTTTAAATTGTTGATTATATATGTAACCAAACAGCAAAATCTAGCCACGATACTATATGCCTGTTTATACTCCTGAACTAAACTGTTTATTTTATTTTTATTTATTTTTTTTTCTCACTCCTTTGAATGCTACCTGTTGCTTGCAACCCTAATTTCCTTTGCAATTAATCATGTAATTAAACTTTGTATTGTGGAGCTTTTCTCCCCGAGCCTCCACTGAAAGCATTCATGTAATTAAACTTTGTATTGTGTAGCTTTTTTCTCCCCGAGCCTCTACTGAAAGTAGGCTCCCTAAGCCCAGTGGAACTAAAGCGTAAATATTGATTTTCTTTTTTTCTCTTTAGAATGCTACCTGTTGTTTGTAATCCTAACTTTCTTTGTAATTAATCATGTAATTAAACTTTGTATTGTGGAGCTTTTCTCCCTGGGCATCCACTGAAAACGGGCTCCCCAAGCCCAGTGGACGTCCTCGGTCATCAAACTGGAATAAATAAATAAATGTGGCAAGAACGTTTCATTAGAGATTGTGCAAACACTACAATACTGAAGTAGCTGAGAAACATTTGAAACATGAACCATAAAGCATTGTAGAAAATGATAATGTTTATATCACATGGGATCACTCAATACCAACAGTTCAAAAAATAAATGTGAGAAAACCAGATGTAGTAGTCCAGAAAGAAAAAAAAGCAAATGTAGCATTGACCATTGAAATTGCTGCACCCAGTGATTACATTATCTTATGTACAAAGAGACACAAAGTCATAAAGTCATAAAATACCAGAATTTGCAGGCAGAAACAAAAGCAATATAGAAGAAAGATTTGCAGATAGTTCCAATAATAGCAGAGCAGCAGGTCTAATTAAAAAGAATTTACAGTCATATTTAGATATGGTACAAATATGCATTACTTCATATGAATTATGGAAGGAGTCAATTCTGAGCATATTGTGGGTGCTGAAAAGAGTACTTTAACTAACATCAAATATTGAAGCAATAGTAATTTCATGAACTTCAATCATACCCTGGCCTAGAAACTGAGTCTAAATTAAAAAAGTGAAACCTGACAAAGGGGGAGAGAGAGGTTGTGTTGATGAATACCAATGATTACATAACTAGGATGTTTTACTTGATAATGGATAACAACTTTTATACTGTAGTTCTGAAAAATGAAATAAACACCACAGAAATCAAGATTGATCTTAGTTTGTTTGATTTATTATTAGAGGGCTCAATAAGTGAATAAACTACATGTATTTGATTTATAGGTTCATAGATACTTACTTGATCCATAAGGATCTTTAATAGCCTATCCCTAGACAGCCATGATTTTTTTAGCTCTTGTAATTTAAGTGTGAATAACCAAGAGTTGTGTGGAACACTTATTGAATTAAATTAATCATTAACAAACCCTTGATACCAGCCCCTTTCAGTTTTCCAAAAGTGCAGAAGGATACTTTATGCCACATTTTTGACTGATTGTTTCAAAAACTGAACGCATTGCAATTTATATAGATACAGTAATTAATGCGTATGATATTTTTTAAAGATTCAGTTAAGGACTCATGGCACTTTCTTGATATTATGAAATCTATTTCATATAAAAATAATTATTTATTGCTAAATACAGTTGTGAATGATTTATTTACCATCTCTCATAAAGTAGTTTTGACATTATTTAGGGAGGCTCTGTTTTTTTTCAAAAAAATTGAAGGAGGTAGAGAGTGACTTAATTGGCATATTAATGGAATTAGTATTAACAAATAATTATTTTATTTTTGAAGGTGAGATGTTCCATTAAAAGAAGGGTGTTGTAATGGGTTCAGCAGCAGCACCGATGTAGATCATTTTAGTTCTTTGTTGGTGGGAGCAATTGTATGTACGAAATAGCAGGTACAGTTTTATAACAAAAAGTAATATTTACATTTTGGATGATATATATATAGATATATATATATATATATATATATATATATATATATATATATATATATATATATATATATTTATGGGACAGATCCCATGAAGAATTAGTGAGTTTATCACATATGTAAATAACATGGCATACTTCTTAAGGTTAAAATGTAAATGGTCAAATACAAAATCGTTTCAAAAGATTAGGGTGACTCTTAAGTTTTACAATATTATATTTAGGAAACCTACATATTCAAATTAATTGTTGTACAGTATGTAAAGTCACCTTAAGTGGTTTAAATACAAAATTAAAGGTTCCTCTGAGGATGATTAATTCCTTAATGGACTGACAAAATTAAAGAAAGTCTTTCATAACATGTTACCCTGTTACATTAATAGAAGATATAGCTAGGGAGAATATGGATAGAGGAATAAGAGATTTTCTTCCTATTTTATTAAATCCTATTAAAAACAGCTGAAAACTCAATGAAGCCAAGGTTCTAGGATTTTTTATTGTTGATGACACATTAAAGAGGGCTATTAAAAAAAAGAAATGTTCTAATTTTGGATCCTGAGTTACCTATAAAATGGACAAAAATAATTTTGTTTTTAAAAGGGAATGCAATACAAAACAGTTTTAGGGAAAAAAAAAAGAAAAAAAAAAACCAGACAACAAAGATATTGATAGATGAGAAATGTGAAAGTATAGCAGACATAGTTAGTGCAGAGGTATATATTGTTAGCCCCATATGTCACAATGGGTAATTATCCAAAGAACCATTGGGAAATTTAATTGTACCACAAACGAGGTAGCATATATAGCTAAGTGTATGCCTTGTGACAGGCTTTATCTGGGATTTGATTGACATTTTGAAATCTGTTTCATATTAAAATAATTATTTATTGGTAACTGCAGTTGTGATATATTTTCCATCTCCCATGAAGCATGTTTGACTTTGCTTTGAGAGGCACTGTTTTTTACAAAAAAGTTGAAGGGGGCAGAGATTATTTGATTTGGGAAGTTTCAACAAAAAACATATGAACATATAAATTCTGTAAGAAATATAGACTACAACAGTACTCTGACATCGAGCACTGCTACAAAGCTAAGTGAGAACTTTAAGAATTTTTATTTTTGTATTGGAAAAGATTGCAGTGGATTATTGAGGAGGGGACTGGGAAATAGGCTAGAGTATAAATAATTAGTATGGCAGCTAAATCTGAATGCAAAGGTATTCCCAAATGTAATTAATTATACATCAAGTCTAAATGCGTTAAAAATAAAACTTGCAAAGATGTGATGATGTTTTATATAGGTTTTTATAAATGGAAAGCATTTCTGAATTTTTTTAGTATTTTACTTTCGTTTTTTTTTTTTGTTCTTTGTGCCTTTAGGTGAGTGTGATTCTTAAGAATTATGTGACCTATTAATTGGTTAACCTAAGTGTAAATATTGATGACAATTCAAAGTTTTATTCATTCTGAAAAAGTCTAATGCTTTTGATTGATGAAAGTGTTCAATAAATATTACATATGGCTTAACTATGGAAATGTATTTTTGACGATACCACAATACTGGTGGAACAGCGTTTGGTGTTTTACACTGGTTTCTTTATCTTGTTTGCTGAATAAGAATACCATCAGTTGTTTTCTGTATAAAAAAGCATCATGGGGGTAGCAAAACTGTAGCCAATATGTGAAAACATTGAACCAACTGGCGTGGAATATCTGCAGTGAAGCAAGAGGGTCTATTAATCATCTCATCCCACACAGATTTACACTGGATCCCCTCAGAATGACACCTGTTTACCAGCAAATTGTTGAAGTCAGTTATTTTGAGTTTATATTTAAATGTTATACCTCTTGAATAACAATATCACAGGGCTTTATCAAGGTGGCCTCTTGCACGAGAATACAAAGGTAGACATGTTGTCAATAAAGATGCCAACCACTATCCCTGCTTCTGATATGTTGCAAACAGCTGCTAGGTTCGATTCTAGAGTAATCTTTCTACCAGAGGTTTTATCAGGTTGAGTGGTGAGTTCAAGTTAAATGGAGAAGAACTTATAGTTGTTTGGATGGGTGGGAGTTTATCAATGGCAACCTCACAGTCACCAGTTATTATCACTTCACATTTTAAAATACAGATAAGTGTAATTTCATAAGCTCTTGCGTCACATGAGTTTAAATCAGTAGAAAGTGAAAAAATGCAAAAAAGACACTGAAGAGGCTTTTAATGAAACCAGTATTCTGTGAGCTTTTTGCAGCACTGGACTTTTTTCTTTGTTGGATTGCTTTAGTGTCCATGAATAAGGAGGCTGCAGTGGAGGTCCGGCATTATTTTGGCTTACTCACTCATGAATTAACTAATGAAAGGCAAATGAGAGACTGGAGGTGAGAGCAAGTGGGGACTTATGGGGCTGAGCATTGCGCAACACCTCATTTTATGTACCCTCCAAAAGCAGTTATATATCTGTTAATGCAGACAGACCTATGGGTGAAAGGAGGTTTCTCTTTTCCTTTCTATTTGTAAATGACCCTACTTGGGACCTAACATTAACTGCATTTTTAAACAGATAATATTGCAATAAGCACTTTTCACAGATATTCCAAGTGCCTCAAAATATATACAAAACTATTTTAAACATGGAAATGAGTAAAAAAATAATGCAGTAATCATGAATGGATTACTACAGTCATCCTCTATGACACTAGCCAAAGCCTCAAAACTTCCGATGTAATCCTATTCCTTTTACCAACATAAAGATGCCCAAGAATTTACCTTGACAGACACCTTACCTTAATCTATCAAACAGAAAAGGTTGTTGACGATACAAAAACAGCCCAAGTAGTCACATAAGATCACCCACCTTCTGACCACTGAAGCCAGGTAGACATCTACCTTTAATGTTCTGTTCTGTTTAAAACATGTACATCTTTTAATCCCTCACCTAGCATATGTCCTACTTTTTATAGCATTTAATTCACCTCAGAATGCTGCACTTCTCTGCCTCCAACTCAAATGAAAATACAGTTTTATCCACTTTGCTAACCAGGGAGAACATCGTTGCTTAACAATTTAAAAAGCCAAATGGCTTCTTGTGACTACCAGAACTAACAGTCAATTAAATTATACTTGTAAAGTACTTAGTGACTCTTACCATTCTCTGTTAACTAACAAATGAAAGCCAAAATACTATAACTACTCACTTCACACAAGCAACGGTACAACTTTAAAAGGATCTCAGTTTAGTTTAGCAGTAAGTGAAATAGCCTTTCTCAAAATCACACAAACTAACTGAACAGAATAGTTAAAGACATCAGAAATTCTAATACAGTTCCAAGTCAGGAAGCTATTGTAAATCACTTTCAGAAGCGTCTAAATGTAGCTGCTGCAGAGGTCATGTGGCACCATACTTTATTAGTACTAATGTTATTTCTAAAACACTGTTAACTACAGTCTTACATCATACATGCAATTGCCTTACAATATAATTTATCTTCTGCTGTACTTCTAATTATAAATGTTTCAGTTTGTGATATCCGTGTTAATGCCTTGTATTTGCTGAGCTGCATTCAGTTTGTAAATATATCATTGCTAATGTTATATTTATATATATATATATATATATATATATATATATATATATATAAATATATATATCTCACACACACACACACACACACACACACACACACACACACACACACACACACACACACACACACACACACAAACACATCTATCTATACATATAGATGTGTGTGTGATATATATATATATATATATATATATATATATATATATATATATATATATATATATATATATATATATATAGAGGCACTCCTAAGTATGGAGAACATCGATACCTGTGCAGTAACAGAAACCTGGTTTAAGGCTCCAGAGAGCACCCCAGCACTACCAGGATATAACTCATACAATACTTTTCGGCCACAGAACCCGGACCGAAACACAAAAGGTGGGGGTGTATCTATATTCATCAAGGATACCCACATCTCCAGGTTAGTGGCACAGCACAATGCCTCAGAGATCATCCATGTGCAACTAACAATGGGCAAAACTGCAATTCAAATTGTAGCTTGCTACAGATCACCCACCATGACCCAGGTCCCCCATTCCACATTTCTGGAGACACTGGAAAATATGAAGGTCCTACCAAATGTCCTAATATTGGGTGATTTCAATTACCCAAACATTAACTGGAAGAACTACTCAAGTACTAACTCCCTTGCCCAACGCTTCCTAGAATTTATAAACTTGAATGCCCTGGATAGACTGGTCAACACCTCCACCAGAGGTGACAACATATTGGACCTGGTCATCACCAACATGGGCGACCGGTGTTCTACACCGGAGGTCAAACCCTCGCTGGTTAGATCTGACCACAGACTAATCACTCTGGATATCCACATTCCGCCCCCACCCCCAATAAAGGAAACCACCATGAAAAACTTTTCAAAAGCAAACTTCACGTTACTTAAGACCAAGGTGGAAAGTTTCACAGCCCCCATGCTAAAGGACAATGCTGTCCAAGCTGCTGAATCCCTTACAAAGGCACTCTATAAGCACCTGCAAGAATGCATGGATCATGCTATCCCAAGCAAAACCAAGACTCACTCCTCCAAGAAAAGGAAACCAGTCTGGTGGACCCCTGCCATAAACAAGCTATACAATAGAAGGAGGAAACTAGTACAGAAAAGAGTAAAATCCGAAGAAGGAAAGACATCCTTGATCAGTATCAGCAAGAAATTATGATCCCTCATAAAATCATCCAAGGCTAACTTCGAAAGAAAAATTGCCAAGGACTCCAAAGATAACCACAAAGCATTCTTTAGCTATGTCAAGAACCTAAGTGGAAACTCTCAAATCTGCTCTGAGTTAGTGCAGAATGGCACAAAATACACTGAACTGACTGATATTGCCAACATTCTGGCAGACAGGTTTGGTGCAAACTTTACCCCCTCTTACCCCCTAAAGGACTCATAACCATACCAGAAGAATGTAGTGCCCCAGCAACCACTGACACACAGGTTAAAACAGCCCTATTCAAAGCCAAAAATACAGCTTCAATGGGAACAGATGGTGTCCCAGGTGTCCCAGGCTGTGTCTTACACGAGCTCCAAAATGAACTAACCCCCTCACCTAAACACACTGTTCTACATACCCATAGAGTGGCACACAGCAACAGTTACCCTGCTCCACAAAGGTGGAGCCACAATGGACCCCGGAAACTATTGCCGTATAAGCCTGACTAGCCTGGTCTGCAAGGCTATGGAGCACATCATCATGGAATTCATTAACAGAGACATTGGGAACCTTCAAACATTGGACTCTACCCAGTTTGGCTTTGTTAAGGGCAGATCATGCCTCCTAACCTGGTGGACTTCTTTGAGACAGTTACCAAGGCTTTAGATCAGGGAAAGGAGGCCCACACAGCCTACCTAGACCTTGCAAAGGCTTTCAACACCATTCCCCATTCTGGTATTACAGACAAGCTCGCCACCCTGAACATAACCCCCTATGTCACGAGATGGGTTGCCAATTGGCTCACGGATAGAACCCACATGATGAGAGTTGCAGGCTCTAGGTCAGACTCTAAGTCAGTTACAAGTGGCATCCCCCAGGGCTCAGTCCTGGGCCCCCTCCTGATCAGTATATGCTTCTCAGAGGTACAGGCAAGCACAGGAGGACTATGGTGACCAAGTTCGCAGACAACTGCAAACTGAGGGCCATAATTGACTCTCCAGCTGATACAGACATCCTCCAGAAGGGTCTCACTGAGACGGATACATGGTGTCAAAATCATGGCCTCAAGCTAAATGCCAAAAAGTGCATAGTCATCCCCTTTGGAAAAAACAAAGTATCCTCAAACTACCACATATGTGATAGTCCCCTAAATACAGAAAATGTAATAAGGGATCTGAGCACCCAAGTAGATAGTAATCTCTCCTTTGATAATCATATTACCAAGGTGGTTAGAAAATCCTTCTATGTGGCCACCTAATCACAAAAGGGTTCGCATCTAGAACAAAAGAGGTTATTGTGCCCCTCTACTCATCACTCATCAGACCCGTCATAGAGTACAATGCCCCATTTGGGATGTACCTTACAAGACACCTGCAACAGCTGGAAAGACCACAGAAGTACCTCACCAAGAGGATTACTGGCCTCAAACATATGACCTATGCAGCCCAACTGAAGAAACTCCAGCTGTATTTGGTTGCATACCGCTTACTCAGAGGTGATCTCTGCCTGGCATACAAGACCATGTCCGACCCAGAATTGATGGACATGCTTCACCTAAAAAAAAAAAAAAACAAATCCCCAAGAGACACATGCTCTAGGGATCTAAACCTCACCACAACGATAAATAGGACATGCTGGAGGGATAGATTCCTGTCCCAGAGACTCCCCATGCTTTGGAACAGGATTCCAATCTACATTAGGCAGAGCCCCTCACTAACACTCTTCAAGAGAAACCTTGACGAGTGGATGGGAAACAGAAAATTTACCCCGGGGACCACTGCAGTGCATCTGCTGGACAGAGGCACAGGGAACTAATGGCTCTGCTGGAGCAAGGCACAGGGAACTAATCTAAAGGGGTGGCGAAAGCCAACACATTCTGGCTAGGCTTATAGATGCCCTCGGGAAGATAGCCTAGTACTTACCTATGAACCTATATATAAAATCCCAAAATCCCACAAGCACAAAGATGAAAATCCCAAGACAACAATCGCAAAATAGGAAATACAGAACTGAGTAAGTTTACACTTGCCCAACACAACACCAAGACACACCACACTATCTAAACTCCATCTATATGGGGAGCTACACTGCCCGGGCCACTTGATGTGGGGGGGGGGGTTGCACCTCCCACACCCCTCCTAACTATATATACCAACTCCAGGATCACACTACAGTGGAGAAAGGGCATAAGTCCCCATGTTGGGCACATGTTTACTTGCCCTGGATAAACTTACGTGGGTTGGTATTTCCTGTTTCGTGATTCGTCTTCATACTTGTGGGATTTCGGGACTCCAATGTAGAACCATATATCAATATATATATATATATATATATATATATATATACCAATATATATATATATAAAAAAATCTGAAACTTTGAACTGTTTAAATGGAGATCGCCATACATGTTAGAATAGGAAATGTACTGTTTTCCTCACTGTAGTCTGATCTCGGAGTTAGTATATTTAATTATCAGGGGTATGTGGGGTGCAGGAGGGCTTGCCCCCCCCTGCAAGAACGTAAAGAAAAAAAATGTTTTTATTGTTTTTTCAAAGTTTTGAAGGTTCAAACCTTTGATGTTATGGTCTTGGCCATAAAAAAATAGAAGTTTTGAAACTTCAAGCTTTAAAAGTAGACCCACATGCGCGCGCACTCACACACACACACACACACACACACACACACACATATATATATATGTGTGTGTGTGTGTGTGTGTGTGTGTGTGTGTGTGTGTGTGTGTGTGTGTGTGTGTGTGTGTGTGTGTGTGTGTGTGTGTGAGTGAGTGTGTGTGTGTGTGTATACATATATGCAGACAGACACACAAACACACACACACATACACACACACATACATATATATATATATATATATATATATATATATATATATATATATATATATATATATATATATATATATATATATATATATATCCCCTGAAATCACAGAATGTTTGGCAAATGTTTTTGCTGTCAGTTTGAATAGGAACATAGGAGTGATATTCACAAGCAATCACAGAGACCATAAGATGCCTAACTGTATATACCTTTAAGTAAACACACTTAAAAATTCTTGCCACCTTCTATGAGCAATTAATCATGCTCACATTCCAAATCAAGCAGGGGTGTTCATGATAACCTTCATGTAAATCTGTGTCTACCCATCCAGTCCTCACAATTAGCCTTAAAGGGTCAGTTGGAATAAATTAATCCTTCCAGTAGATAAGGTGCTTTAGGATTACTCAATCTGAAGGTATATTTTAGATTTACACAGGTAAGGCTCATATTTATAACACAAGCTGAAAGCTATAATTCAAAGTGGAAAAGGATGATGATGACACAGAGGGGGAATTCAAGAAATAAGGAGATAGTGGGATTTTGGATGCAGATCCTTAAGGAGAATGTCAATAGCCATACAGAATATTAGGGGTCTGAATGGAGAGATGAAAAGTCAGCAGGCAAAGGAGAGTAGTAGTGCTGAAATTAAATTCATCCTCAAGTCTTGGTGAGTACCTTCACGAGGTGGACCCCGTTTTCACAAAACCTCACCAAGGCGACACTGATATATAGACTGTATTTATATAGCACGTATCATGGATAGAAGTCAAAAAAAAAAAAAAAAAAAAAAGATAGCTGGGTGCCCAAGACCCAGGATAAAAAAGTGCCCAATCCTGGTAGGTGCACTGGTGCCAGGACTGGAAAAGATGTCAGTGCAGAATCCTCAAAACATGAAAACAGTACTACAATGGGGCCAGGCCAGGCCTAGGGGGAGGATTGCCCCCCTGTTGTAAGAAGGAAGTAGTATTCTACAAAAATCACAAAAATTGATAGGCCAAAGAAGAGCCATAAAGACGATAAAGTGGACTACTGAGGATAAGAGAGACATTATGTATTGTTACTATTATGTAAAAAAGCCCAGAATTTCCAGACACAATATATACAAAATGAAGAGAGAAATTAGAGGAAAGAAAAATACTTCCACAGGAAAAATTGTCAGATGCTTCAAATGATAATTTGTGTTCATTAATACAACAGATTTGTGAAAAACAGTATATAGAGCAAGAAACCTTGATCTGTTTGGAAAAAGAAACATCTGAGGAAGTGCGAAAATATAAACAACAAAACCAAGAGATATTTGAAAAGTATAAAAAAGAAATATGGACATGGGAAAGAAAGAGAGATTTGATATGGTACAATATTTATGCAAAGGAGAAAACCAAATTAATCAATGTAAAGAAAATAGCCCCAAAGATATTTGAAGAGAAATGCAGGCAAAGGCATCCTGATATGGAATAATAATCACAACGATGGAATGTAGAAATGAAGATCAGTAAAGTAGAAGTTAAAAAAATAGAAGTTGAAGTTATGGAGTGCCTGCAAAGTGAAGGATTTGATGTGGAAGGTCTAACACAGGTTACATCACAGCAGGATGGCGCAAGTCCCCAAAGCAGGGAGAAGCAGGAAGATCAGGAAACATCTGAAGAAGAAATATGGACATGGGAAAGAAAAAGAGATTTAATATGGTATAATATTTATGCAAAGAAGAAAGCAAAACTAAGCAATACAAAAAGAGCAGCACCAAAGATATTTGAAGAGAAATACAGACAAAGGAATCCGGACATGGAAAAGTTTGCAATACAAAAAATAAGAAGACAAAGAGGAAAAGTAGAAAAGGAGATTAGTAATGGAGAAATTAAAGAAATAGAAACTGTGGTTATGGAGTACCTGCAAAGTGAAGGATTTAGTGTAGAAAATCTAATTCAGAAAGCACCACAACAGGATAGAGTAATAGATATCCAAAATAAGGGGAAACCAGTAGAACAGGAAGCAATTGTTCAGGTGCCATATGATGATAATTTGGAGCCTTTCACAGGAAACCAGTATAAATGTTCACCTGAAGCTAGATAGCAAAGGAAGGAACAAGAAACTGTGGAAACTCTGATGCAGTCAATGTTGAGGAGTGATAGGCCAGTGAGTTCCCATGTGATAGAGCAACGGACGGCACAGGATGAAATTGATGAGACTGTGTCTCAGGAAGATGCTATAGAACTATCTATAGAATGTCCGCAGAAATTGGAAAACAAGGGATGTGCTCTCAGTTTGGAAGAAAATGAGCTAAGAGAAGAATTGCTTGATTTATTGACATGGACAGATATGTCAAGATCATTGAAAAATAGACTGCAGAAGGTTAATAAAACCAAAAAATTCAGAAGTCTGATAAAACAGACTAATATAGTAATTAAGACTGTTCATAGAGATCCATGCGATATAACAGAAGTAAACAGGATATATTACTGTGCAGCTAAATTAATAACTGATAAAGTTCTACCAAAGAACACAGAGTAGTGAGGGGAAAGAAGGGGAGAAATCGAATACCATCATGGAAATATCAACTAGAGAAAATTACAAGAGGTGTCACTGTTAGAAGACTATAGAAGAGGGAATAGACCACGGATGGCCACGGTGGTGCAGCGGTTAATATTGTCGCCTCACAGCAAGAGGTTCTCCGGTTCAATCCTCGGCTGGGGTGCCTTCTGTGCGGAGTCTGCATGTCCTCCCTGTGGTCGCGTGGGTTTCCACCGGGTGCTCTGCTTTTCTCCTACATCCCAAAGACATGCTGTAGATGGATTGGACACTCTAAATTGGACCTAGGTGTGAGTGTGTGCGTGTGTGTGCCTTCCATGGAAGGTTGATGCTGGGCTGGCAACTCGACACTGTAAAACTCCACTGCCAATCATGAGTGGACAGGTGATATGCTGTGGCGACCCCTAACTGGGAAAAGTCAAAAGAAGAAGCGGGAATAGACCAACAAAAATACTAAGAAAGATAGATGTGATAAAAGCAATGCACAATATTACAACAGATCAGGCTCTATCATGTACTATCACAAATAACAAACTAAAAATTTCAGCACGGGTGGAAACACTTCGAAGATATGAATATAAATATAAAGGAAAAGTGCAAAATAAGCAATTTATTGATCACCCAAAAAGTTTTATAGAGAACTGGGAAATAAGGTAAAAGGAACTGAAAGACTGCCAATAAAAGAAGAAATAGATACATTTTGGAGAAGTATCTATGAAGATCCTGTGGAACGTAATGAAGATGAAAAATAGATAGAAGAAGTAAAAGAAAGAATAAGAAGTTTAAAGGTACAGGGTATGAAATGTGATGAAGTCACAGCTAGAGAAATTGAAACAAAGTTAAGAAAAGCTTCTAATTGGAAAACCCCAGTCCCAGATGCAGTACCTAACTTCTGATTAAAAGTATTAACATCTTTGCATGAAGATTTTGCCATGAGTAAGAATTATTTACATGCGCACTCAGAACAGACACCAACCTGGCTAATAACAGGAAATACAATGCTCCTACTTAAGAGTGAACCTGCAAGCTACCCTAAAAATTATAGACCAGTTACCTTGCCTTTCGACGACATATAAACTGTACACAGGAATTGATGCCGACAGAGTTTATAGTCATTTAGAAGAAAACTCAATTATGGCAGTAGAACAAAAGGGCAATAAAAGAAAGTCATATGGAACAAACAATTATTTGTTGTTAAATAAAGTCATAGTGGAGAACTGTAAAAAGGGGAAGTCTCTAAGCATGGCATGGATTGACTACAAAAAAGCATTTAATAGTATCCCTCATTCAAGGATAAAAGAGTGCTTAAAAATGTATAAGATACACCCCACACTGATCAACTACATTACAGTAACCATGAAACAGTGGCAGACCACTTTGCAATTAAGCCATGATAAAGGACAAATTGTTATCCCAGGGATAAAAATTCAAAGGGGGATATTCCAGGCTGACTCTCTGTCACCATTGCTATTCTGCCTTGCCCTTAATCCATTAAGTTGTTTACTCAACAGCTTAGGCCATGGCTATAATCTGGCTCCTAGAAAACAACAAAGTGTAAAGACTTCTCACTTTCTCTTTGTTGATGATTTAAAAATGCATAGCTCATCAGATGAGGAACTGAATGCACAACTGCAAGTTGTCAAAACATTTTCAGATGATATAAAAATGTCATTTGGTGTTGATAAATGTGTAAAAGCAACCTTTAAAGCAGGAAAATTGCAACGCCAGGAAAACATCAGTTTGGGACAAGAATGTGATATAAAAGAACTTGAGCAAGAAGGTGTGTATAAATATCTGGGAATTGATGAACGGTCAACAATAAAACATGAACAAATGTGAATAAAACTTAGTAAGGAATACTTCAAAAGAATTTAATCCTGAAAACAACACTGACAACTAGTAACAAAATACAAGCTATAAACCAGTTTGCTCTTCCTGTCCTAACTTACAGTTTTAGAGTGATTGACTGGCCCCAAAACGTGTTGGATAGATTTAGATAGGAAAACAAGAAGGATGCTTCATGCTCACCAAATGATTTATTAAAATCAGTAGATACCAAGATTACATATTCCCTGTTTCGAAGGAGGGATGGGCCTCCTTGAAATTGATTATATGTACAGATCTGCAATTGTGAGAATGCACACATATCTGCTGACCTCACAAGACCCAAACGTAGTGAAAGTTTTGAAACATGAGGAGAATAGATTTAAGATGACTTCTCTGCTTAATCTATCAGAAGCTTATCGGCATCAAGCAGGAATGGAAATCAACCCAGAAGTAGATAAAAATCAGGCAACAACTGAATGTGCCAAAAAACAAAAGAAAGAATATAAGGAGAAGGATCAGATGAGAAGGCAAGAAATGTGGAAAAAGCATAAATATAGTTGCAAGTATAGAAAACTTCTGGAAGAATCTCATGTTGATCAGGAACGAACACAGGAATGGTTAAGGAGAGGCAAATTCAAACCAAGAGATGAAAGGTTAATATTGGTGGCGCAAGACAGTGGGCTGTGTACACATTAGTTTATAAAGACCATTGAACATGTGGGAGAAGCAGACAAATGTAGGTTTTGTAAAACTGAATTGGAAACAGTTGTACACCTCGTTGCTGGTTGAAACATACTAATGGCAGAAGGACTGTATACTGAAAGGCATAATAATGTGGTGAGACTGTTGCACTGGGGATTGTGCAAACAATTAGGTTATTGAAGTGGCTGGAAAATGCTGGAAACATGAGCCACAAAGCATCACAGAAAATGAAGAAGTCTACATCACATGGAATCATCCATTACCAACAGTTCAAAAGATAGATGCTAGAAAACCAGATATAGTGGTGCAAAAAAAGAAGACAGGAGTAGCACTGATCATTGAAATTGCCGCACCCAGTGACTACAGTGTCTTATGTACAGGTAGACACAAAATCATAAAATATCAGAATCTGCAGACAGAAACAAGAGCAATGTGGAAGAATGATACCCAGACAGTTCCAATAGTAGAAAGAGCAATAGGTCTTATAAAAAATAATTTACAGTCGTATTTAGATATGTTACTGATACATGTAACTCCATATGAACTGCAGAAAGAGTCATTGCTGGCCACATTGCGGGTGCTGCGAAGAGCATTTTTGGCTGGCATCAAAGACTGAAACAATACTAATTTCCCCAACTTTAATCATATTTTGACTTAGGAATGGGGTCCATTCCTGTCATGGTATTAGAAACCCAAAAGACTTGGGAGAAATTTAAAAAATATTATATTTATAAAGTAGCAGAAAGTATTATAAGAACTAAGCCAACATGGGAATGCAGAAAGGGGATTCTGACAGTAGGGCTGACTGCAATTAGTGGTATTGAGAATAGGCAAGATGGGTCTAGAATTTACTGGAGAAAACTGGCAAAGGAACTAAGGTATTGGGAGCAAATAACTACAGAGGGAAAGGTAACAGAATGGGAAGAGGCCAAGAAGACGTTTGGATTGCAGGCTAGAAACTGCTTTCCCTGTCAGAGATTGATATCAGAGTATAGACAAAAAGAATGAGATTGAATCTTAAGTGAAAGACTGCTCTGCTAGAGTTTTTAGTTGAATATAGAACATACGTTGATGCTAAAAAAGGGATAATTAATAGGGCATATAAAATATTGCATGATGATTATAGAAATCAATCAGAGGAGGTTAGAAAAGATTGGGAAGAGAGATTTGTTACCCTACTGAAAAGGAAATACTGGGAGGAAAAATGTATGACTGAAAATACGCACCAAAGTCTAGAAGATTTATAATTATTTTCTAGGAAGTGTTTGCATAGGGTATTTTTATACCCAATGCAGACTCAAAATTATTTTTCCTGAGGTAGTTGGTAAATGTTGGGGGTGTGATGGGAAAGACGTAACTGGGAAGGTATATTTTGGGAGTGTGTTGATCCCATACAGAGTACTCTGTCAGAAATATTGGGGGAATAAATGGGTGTAACTAAGGAAATCATTTTTCAGCTGCGATACAGGATTTGAATTGCCGAGACATAGTAAAGCCTTGTTAAGTTTAATTCTAGTGGCTGCCAAAAAAAGAAATTACTAGAAAATGGAAATCAAAGTCTAAACCAACTGTATTTGAAGTACTGGATACTGTAACAGAGATAAAATAACTGGAAGCGTGATCTTTAGAAAAAAATATACTGAAAAAATGTAAATCATGCGAACAATACATGCAGAATAGTATTTTAGAGGATGAGTGAGGTTTAAGGAAAGGCAGGAATTGATCAATTTATGAAATGTTGGATTGATGATAATTGTATAAAAGAATATATGTGCTATATAATGCTTGTAAAAGTGAACGTTAACATGGTTTATTTCCGTTTATACAAATGTATGTTTGCCTATATATTAAATGCTAATTCAGTAAAGATGTTAAAAAAGATTAGCTTTAAAGGCAGACAGAGTAGTACTTTGGGGTCTATATTATATAAGTGAATGCTCAAAATTGTGAATGCTATATAATCGACCCACATTCCATGAAAACACAAAATACCGAACAAACACAGCTGTGATTTTTTCCACAGGGGAAAAAATCTCTGATCCTTTAAAAAAATAAATAAAATAAATAAAGTGGGGGGCACAGCCCCCAACACTCCCCTTCTTAAATATACCAACTCTGAGATCGCACCACAGTGGAGGAAATGGCAAAGTCCCGAAAACGGCCCAGTGATTTTTTTCCCTAGCAAAAAAATTGCTGTTCTGTGATTTCGGAATTTCGCCATTTCGCTCAAACAAGGTCGATTAAGCAGCATTCCCAATTTCAAGCGTTCGCTGACTTAATAGGAACCCATACTTTGCATTACCTGTTGTGGTAACATATTTCAAAGGCTGGAAATACACTGAGTTTTCAACACATCCGTCCAGTGAGTCTTATTTGTTGGTATAGATATAGGTCCCTGATATGGCTGTTAGCACAGCCACTGGTTTTGCAAAGAAATAGGAGGTCAAATAGGATTGGGTCTTTCATAGCTTGAAAAGCAAGACACAGGTCACCTTGGAGCAGTTAGTAGGCTACTGAGTATAAGGTGAGTTGTGCTAATCTGTCAGGAGAGTTTGAAGGACTTAAGGCCTTTCATTTTCTTGGTTAGAAATTGTTGAGGCCTTTCCAGTTCAGTGATATGCTTAGATTTCTACATACCAAAGGGGGCACTGCATTCAGTGATGGATCTGATAAGGAAAGACTACAGTGGTCAGATCTCTTTGGACCTTGAAGATATTCCCTTAGAAATGAATGGGGCAGGCAGTAGGACTTCTTGAATATAGTGGAAACATGTTGATCAAATTATAGAGAGTTACCCACATAATTACATTGTTCTCTTATGACTGTATTTGTCTGAAAAGGTGCATCGCTTATAACATATGAAATGGGAGAAGCTTTTTGCCCTATGCTGCACTTTTTGCATTTAGCTTGATAACATTTTCAGTACATCTGTTTAATATGTTACCACTTCTTTTACTGTTGTTGAACTGTTTATTTGGCTTGGATCTTGATTGAAAATAGTCTTGGAACAAACCTACTCTCCATGTTAACAAATACAAACAAGTACAAAATATATATATATATATATATATATGTATATATATATATATATATATATATATATATATATATAGGTATGCATGTGCAGTGAGCTCTTTTAATTATGAAATGCTTTTCTAGTCTCCTAGGTTTATCTCATTTTTTATAGTGAGCTAAGAACAAATTAATCTTATCTTTCACTTTAATCTTCTCATGAGCTGCTTCAACCGGACAGCATCTGAAGGTAAGGGAACTGAACAAAGTAGTCCTTGTATAGCTTCACTCAGAGTGGAAAGTTGGTTCATTCTTTTCTCCTTGGTTTCCATTATTGGTTAGGCTTTTCCATCTTGGAATTGCAGATGAGTCTATGATAGAGCAGACTAAAAAGGCAAATACAGTCACCAGTAGCTGAAGCGGCATTTGTCATGATTTAAATACATAACTATACTTTCAAACTTGAGTGCTTCTGATATTAGACCTCAGATGGCACCTCTGATTTCCTAAATTACAGTCTCATAGCAATCTAATCACCACTATCAAAAATCTTCGAAAGATGTGGCCACACCCAGTTTGTCAGGTACCTCACTAAGGAAAACCTCCTATCCAAAACACAACACGGCTTCTATCCCAGTCATACCACAACCACTGCCTTCCACAGCTTCACCATAAATCAGAAACAAACTTCATTACTCTCTCAAAGCCTTTGATACATACCTACTGCCATTTCTTCTGCATGCATCTCCTATTCTTATTAATCCTAACAAGACTGGGGAAAAAACAAAAAAAAAACAAAAACAAAAAAAATTATAAACACGCTATAAGAAAGTAGCTAAATTTGCTGCAATCTCCCCTGTACTAAGGCCATCGTGGCACCTCCTTAAGAGTACTAAACTAGCTAGAATTACTCAGTTACTTATCCAATTCCCAACCTGTCATGGCACAGACATGTGTCAATATGCAGGCTGTGAATGCCTGATGTGTACAAGCCTGTATCATAACTGTAGTATTCCTTGATGTGCTCACACATGTCAGCAATATTTTGATAAATTTGGGGTAAGCTTGGTTAGGCTTAAAATGTATCTTGGGCTGATAACCTAGCAACTACCTATGAATTTATATGCCAGAAAAATGTCTTGCACTTCAAAACATACTGCAATACTACTCCTACACTAGAGACATGTACTCTTGCAACAAATCCCTCCTGCTTACCACTAAGTCCTTCAACAAGAGCACCCCAATCTTACCTGGTTACTCATCCTATCATACATTCAGACCCCAAAATGTGGGCAGCAAAGCTAAAGGAGGTGGAGTTTCAATATATATATTTTAAAGACACACACACCTCCAGGCTGGTCAAACAGTATGATGCACAAGAGACACTCCAGGTGCAGTTAACCGTTGACAAGACCCCTATTCAAATTATAGCTAGCTACAGGCCCCCAAATTTGACTCACTCAATTTGATGCCCACTCCACCTATCTGGACCTCTGCAAATCTATCAGGATTCAACCTTTTACCCTGTTCCTGGGTGACTTTAATTACCCAACCATAGACTATTCATGCCAGAACACAAATGCCCAGAGATTCCTCGATTTTATCAATACAAATGCCTTGCAACAGCTAGTCGATACCACCACAAGAGGTGATAATATCTTGGACTTGGTATTAACCAACATGAGTAACAACTGCAACACCCCTATAGTATCATCCTCCTTGGTAAGATCTGACCATAAAGCAATCACTTTCAAAGTCACCATCTCCCACGACCCCCCCCCCCCTACCAGCTAGGGTCAAACAAAAAAACTTCTCCAAAGCTTATTACAACCTCCTGAGGGATGGTATAAACAGCTTCACAGCCCCCTCCCCCACTGTAGGAAATGGCACCAATGTCCAAATCTACACCAAAGTACTATACAAGCATTTATATAGATGCATGGAATCAGGAATACCTGACAGGAAAAATCATCCTCCGCAAGGAAGAGTAAACCTGTCTGATGGACATCTGCAATAAATAGACTATGTAACAAAAGGAAAAAAAATGTCCAGGACCAAGAAAGAACAGGTGTCCAATTGGAAGCAATCTCTTCTTAGCCTGAACAAGCAAATAAGAGCACTAGTGAAATACTCTAAAGCCAAATTTGAGTCCAAATTGGCCACATCTACAAAAGACAATCACAAGGCCTTCTTTACATATGTACTCAATCTCAAAGGAAGCACTCAGATCTGTTCGGATCTGGGGGTCAAGAACATCACATACACAAATGCTGAAGATATAGCCAATCTACTGACTGACAGATTCTGTGAAAACTTCTCCCCTCTGCCCCCCCATCATTAAATCAGGACATCCCAAGTACCTGCTCCCCACCCCTTATCTCTAGTGAACAGGTCATCACTGCCCTCTCAAAGGTAAAAAATACAGCCTCCATGGGACCTGATAACATCCCAGGCTGCATCCTACATGAACTCAGGCATGAACTCACAGCACCATTAGGCACCCTATTCAACCAAAGCCTGAGTACTGGCTTTGTCCCAACCAAGTGGAGGACAGCCACTGTCATCCCTTTACACAAAGGTGGAGCATCCACCGATCCAGGAAATTATAGACCCATCAGCTTAACTAGCTTGATCTGCAAGGTCATGGAAAGGATTATCATGGACCTCATTACCAGGGACATTGGCCACCTCCGAACACTTGACTTCACACAGTTTGGCTTTGTCAAGGGGAGGTCGTGTCTGTTAAATCTGGTTGACTTCCTTGAGACAATCACCAAAGCCATGGATGAGGGGAAGATGGTGCACACCACATACCTTGACATAGCCAAAGCCTTCAACACTATTCTCCACTCAGGCATAGTAGATAAACTCTCTCAAACAGGCATCAATCTATATGTTACCAGATGAGTAGCAAACTGGCTCACTGAAATAACCCACCTAATCAAAATAGGGGAAGCCACCTCAAGCAACAGACCCGTAATGAGTGGTGTACCCCAGAAATTGGTCTTGAGGCCTCTGTTATTCGGGATATACATCTCTGAGGTGCAGGCCAAAACCAGTGGGCTATGGCTGACCAAGTTTGCAAATGACTGCAAACTGGGTGCAGTCATCAATTCCCCAAGTGATGTGGATGTCCTCCAAGAGGGTCTCACCCAAACAAATGACTGGTGCCAGAAACATGACCTCAAGCTGAATGTTAAAAAATGAATTATCATCCCCTTTGGAGAGAATGACATCCACACATATTATCACATTAATAACAATGTCCTAAGTACACTATCAGTAATGAGAGATTTAGGCACCCAGGTTGACAGCAACCTGACTTTTGACCACCATGTTGCTTCCATTGTACGGAAAGCTTTCTACATGGCCCATCTCATAAGTAAGGGTATCTCATCCAGGGACAAAGAGGTCATAACATCCCTGTATTCTTCCCTTATAAGGCCAATTATTGAGTACAACGCCCTCTTCAGCATGTACCTCACAAAGTATATGCAGCAGCTGGACAGATCACAGAGGTTCCTCACCAGGAGAATTCAGGGCCTCAAACATCTACCCTACACAGATAGGCTAAAAGCCTTGTTCCTCTACTCAATTTCATACAGACTCCTCAGAGGTGACCTCTGTCTGGCATGCAAAGGAATCTCAGACCACGCCTTGATGGGACTGCTGCATATCCGCCAGACAAGCTCCACTTGAGCAACCCATACGTGCAACCTCAACCTGGTCTGTGATATCTATAGGACTTGTTGGCGGGACAGATTTGTGTCCCAGAGACTCCCCCATCTGTGGAACAGACTCCTTCTCCATGTCAAGCAGAGTACCTCATTATCCCTTTTTAAGTGCAATCTGGATAACTGGATGGGAAACAGAAAATACACCAATGCGATTCCACCTGTGTCCCTGCTGGACAGGGGCTTTGGCTCCTGAATTGTCTAAATATGGGCTAAATTCTTGGCTAGGCTTACAAGGGCCTCAGGGCCAACAGCCTAGTAACCCCTGAAGACCCTAAGTCAGGGGAATCCTTATACTCCAACTATGTTTCAAAATTATGGGATTATACCCCTCTCATATTCAAACTGACAGGCAAGTTAACACATTTCAAATCGCAGCTTAAACAATGCCCAAACAACACTTGGCTTTGTAGATATCCCCCACCTGGATAATCTCACCTAAATCATTGATTCCTAAATCCTTTTTATTTCCATATTCATTCTGATCTTTCAAATCAGGTTAGTTAGATGCTCACCCCCCTCAAGCGGATTAAATTTATCATATCTTCCCTTTTCAGCTTCTTTGTTCAATTTTTTAATTAAACTCATGGGGTAACCCCTTTGTTAAAACAGGTCATATAGAACACCCTTTTCTTTTCTAAACTTTGCATATCATTCTTGACAGATGCACTAGCTGCACCTTTACCAAGGTGTCCTTCTACCTTACTGGATGGCTGCTAGTATAATGTAAAAAAAAAATAATAATTGGAAAAGGTTGATTTCCTATAGCTATTCAATGAAAAAGCTGAATGATGTTTGACTAAGGTAACATCCAAGAAATTAACTTCATTTTGAGTGTGGGAACTAGTAATTCACAAAAAAACTCAGTAGTACTGTTGAAATAAGTGATAAATTTGTTTAATTAAACATTAGAATTCTTCCACAGAATATATACATCTTCTAAAAATCTAAAGTGTCCAGTCATGCTGTCAGTGAATTTAGAGTGGAGAACAAACTCACCTTCCCACTTCAATATAACAATATTGGCAAACATAGGGGCACACACTGCACTCATAGCTACCCCTGTTGTTTATCTAAAAAACTCTCCTGCAAAATATAAAAAATTATTCTTTGGAACTAGTTCCATGAATGTTACCAAAAGAATGACTCTAACAGGGATCAAAAACTCAAAGGTAGACAATGCCTCATCAAACATTAGTAGCCCTTGTTCATGTGGTATGCCTGAGGACAAGTCCGTTGTGTCAACAGTGAAAAAAGACAAATCTTCTCTCTACAACTCAGCAGTAATATTTATCAAAAAACTCTGTGAGTCTTTCAATACATGTGTTTGTGAACTAAGGATAGATTTCATACATCTATTGATAAACACCGTTCGAGGATATGTTTTTGAGCCCTGCATGGCAAAAATAGCTTTAAAATGGGGATCCAATACATTATTATACTTGGAACCATGAATACTTAAATAATTATACTCATTAGGACTTATTGTGCCTAGTATCAAACTATCATGTAAAAATAAATCACTCTTTTTGTATGCAATAAAAATCTCATTCCTTGATAATTGTTCAGATTTGTTCTGATCATACAGCAAGTTAAACATCGTACAAGTATAATCAATACTGTTATTCCACCCTTATCAAGCTTTGTTACCTAAATTAACCTATTAGTTGAAAGTTTTTTCAAAATTTCAGTTTTTTCAACACTCCTATAATGGTTACTTTTGTCCTCAAATACCTTATGACTGCCAGTTTCACAACTTTTTTCAGAAATGTGTATATTGAGATTGTGGGAGGGGGTTGTAAGCAAACTGTACTGAAAATCCCTTCTTACAAATGCTGAAACTTTTTCTTTTATCACAGAACATACAGGCCAAGTTGAGCTTTCTTGTAAACAACTTGAGCTCAATGTGTCTACCAGATCACTTTTTGCTTTGGGGAAGAAAGGTAAAACCCTTTTCAAAAAGACTGAAATATTCTTTGGAAATAATCAAATCACTGTAGTTAAAATGTTTTAACTATGGCACTTATAACAATACCATTAGATGAAATATCTAAGGTAGATGTTAGAACCAGTTTTTTGTATTCCACCATTGTTCCCTTCTCCTGAAACCCCTTCCTCTTCCCCTTTCCCATCCTACTTGTTAATTCTGATATACTTACTTGAACTGGGAATGTACTTATTGTTTATTTCTCTGCAACTTTCTTTGGGTGGGGAGGATTCTAAGAGGTCCTCTAAAAAGTGTTAAAATCACCATTATTAACACCTTCTTCCACATTCTGCACCTCATTAGTATATAAAAGCTTCACAATATTCAGTGGTATTTTTCAGATAGATGTGGTCATCATAAAGTACTTTATATAAGCTGCGTTTACTTTTGTTATTTGTCCTGAAGCAAGATGTATCTAATTTTATCTAGTTTTCAAAGTTTGGTAGTCATTATATATCTGAACTTCTTCGGACAAAGAAACCCCAAGAGTCCTCAGTTAAAATAAAACTATTAATTAAACAGCAATATATATTTCCACTTGTTTGAGCTGTTTAAGTTGTTATCTAGCATTTAACAGTATTTAGACTAACTTATACACATAAGAAAATTAAGTAATAAGAATGATGTGTTGTGGTTTTAAAATTGTTGCTGATTTTTAAAAGAAAGCATTTATATTTATTCACATACATTTTATCTTGTATAACACTGGCTCTTTAAATTTCTTAAGTTATGTTAATTGGTTTTATAATTAATTATCTCATCTTAATTGATAGTTTTATTTTAACTGAGGACTCTTGGGGTTTCTTTGTCTGAAGAAGTTCATGTATTTTCTGAACGAAAGTGCTAACAATAAACTGGTTGGAATTCTACAGCTTGCTACCTATTTTTGTTTTTGGTTACAAGTTTATTTTTTGTTTTGTAGTCATTATATATCTGCCACAAGATGTGACTGACATGATATTACACAGATACTGTCTGCTTTGTAAGTTACTTTTGGATGCCTTACTCTTTTTCAAGGACTTTGTGGCATGCTCAGTGGCAGAGCTGTTTAGCTGGTTGTGACTTCTACAGCCATCTGGACATACAAAGCTGATATAAGTATACTTTTTGTGCACTTGTTCTGTTTCAGTGATAGATAACAAAACTGTACTGCATTTATTTATTTGTTTCACTGAATATTAATTGAATAGTGGTGGTCTCTCTCTTTGCAGTTTGCTACCCTCCCACCCAAGTGTTGTATTTGTAAACTTGGTGGCTTTGGAATTGCCTGCCTCTGCTGTAAATTTGTCTTTGGACACTCCTCCCAGACTCATGTCATTTACTCACTCAACTGAGTACAGTGACATCATTTAGGAAGGACTACCCCCTTGCTTCTTTAATTTCAAACACTCCTGCCAGTCCCATCTCATCAGCTCTGTCTACTGTGTACAGAGAAAGCTTTTGGGAAGGCCAAGCCCCTTAGTCTCTTAATTTTGTATTATCTTCTGTTTCCTCCCTCTCTACTTAACAAAAAATAACAATTTATACTTTATTCAGCTGCTCTTACTGTAACTGTGTGCTACATATTTTATTACCTTATTTTGCTTTGATGTGTACTCTTAAGTATTCAAGTGCTCTTATTCTGCATTTATTACTGCTTGTTAGCAGCCTGATTAAATTTATCTGCTATTCTAAGCATCTTAGTTTTGGTTTTAACACTTGTGCTTCAGGCCAGTTCTTTTACATTTAAGAGGGTTTTTGTGGTCTACACTCTTGTGGACAAACCCTTATTAAAACCCTCTCTCCATAAGTTCTCCACGTATTCAGAACACTATGTCTGGACAATTCCCATCAGTTTCTTCTTTCAGCCAGGTCTACATGGGCATTCTGAGACAGTGTAGCAACTGCCTCATGTTCGCTGACAGCCTTCTTCTCCTAGCATATAATTCTTCTACTTGGGAGAAATGCAATACATCAGTAACCTGGAATCCATGCTCTCTCATGCCACAGTCAGTATTCCTGACAAAGAGGAGATTGCCAGCAAAACACCACACCACATAGTCAAGCACAACACACACCTACCTATGCAGAGGTCCTCAATGAAAACTTACCTACACAACAGAGATACCCAAAACACACTCACAAACATTCCACACACAACACCAAACACATTACACACAGCAGACAACATACCAGTGTCTTACAGACACAGCCCATAAGGCATAACAATAAACCAAACATACTAGTTATTGGTGACTCAATTGTGAGACACACTGGTGTCCCCCTCTCCAGGCTCAACAAGAAGAAGGTCATGGTCAGTTGTCTGTCAGGTGCCAGAATCCACCACATCATGCATGCACTTAAGTCTCTTACAACAGGTACAAGTATGACTCTGTCATTGTCCATATTGGTGTGAATGGCTTGAGACATACCTCCCAGGACTATATGAAGAGAGACATGATTGAGCTCTCAAAGAATGTGTCCCAGGCAAGTATGACCCTAGCTCTAACCAGCATCCTACCTTCACCAAGAATGATACCACAATGCCAACAAAAAATAATTGACTTCAGCAATTGGCTTAGTTTCTGGTGTCTTTCCAATGGGATCCAGTATCTGTCTGCCTGGGATGACATGGCTGACAGGCCTTGATGCTTTACCAGAGAACCTGTCATCCCTGGGATTTTGGATCATGGCCAAGGCTCATGGCTCCCCCATTGTGCCTTTATAGGCTATGTCCCAAAGACAAATCTTCCAACATAAAAGATATTTCAAAAAGCAAATTGAAGGTCATGTTGCTTAAGGCTAGGAGCCCTAACCTGAAAATGCATTCACTGGACGCAGTCCTCACACTGGAAGATGCTGATGTCTGTGCAGTCAGAAACTTGTTTCAGGGCTGCAGAGAGCACCCCTGCCTTACTCAGCTATACCTCATATCATGCTTTTCAACCCCAAAATGAGGTCAGAAAGGCTAAGGGTGGTGGAATCTCTATCTTCATTAAGGACAGGCACACCTCCAGACTGATTTGCCAGCATGACACACTGGAATTACTCCAGGTGCATTGGCAAGACACCCATCAAAGTTATAGCTAGCTATAGACCCCCCTCCATGACTCAGGACACCCACTCCTCCTACCTAGACCTACTTGACTCCATCAAGGTACCCCTAACACCCTGATCCTTGCTGACTTCAACTACCCCATCATAGACTGGGTGAACAATTCCTGCACTAATGCACTCACCCAACAGTTCCTTGACTTCATCAGTTCTAATGCACTAGACCAGCTCATCTCATCCACTACTAGGGAAGATAACATTCTGGACTTGGTTCTCACCAACATGGGCAATCGCTGCATGACTCCCATGGTATGTTCTTCAATGGTCAAATCAGATCATTGGTCTGTCTCATTAGAAGTCTCTATCCTACCTAACCCCCCCCCCCCACTGTAACCAGGCTAAAAAACTTTTCAAAAGCTGACTATAACTTCCTAAGGGAGGGTATCAGTAGCTTCACACCACCACCACCCCTCAGACGATGCAGACAACTATGCTAAATAGTGTGCCAATGCAGTACACAAGCATCTGTAGAACTGCATGGACTCAGCCATACCCAACAGATCTAAAACCTGCTCATCAAGGAAACACAAACCTGCCGTGTGGGCATCCCATATCAACAGGCTTTACAACAAAAGGAAGAAACTTTTGTCCAAGGGTAAAAAGGAACATACTCCAAATTGGAAAAACTCTCTCTTCAGCCTCAACAAACAAATTAGATCCCTAGTGAAAACCTTGAAAGCCAGTTATGAATTGAAACTAGCCTCCAAAACAAAGGGAAACCACAAAGCCTTCTTCAGCTACATCAGGAACCTCCATGTCAAAGCCCAAGTTTGTTCCGAATTAGTGCTTAATGGTACCACTTACACTGATCCTGTTCACTTAGCCAGCCTGCTAGCTGATAGGTTCAGCACAGACTTCACCCCTATCCCCCAAAGGCCTATTTGACATCCCTGATACTTGTCCCGCACCTCACATCTCCATAGATCAAGTGTTAAAGGCCATATCCAAGGCAAAGAAAACAGCTTCCATGGGACCTGATAGCATCCCAGGCTGCATTCTGCACCATCTCCAGCAAGAACTAGCTTCACCATTGAGCATCCTATTCAACCACAGCCTAAGTACAGGCTTCATTCCAGTAGAGTGGAGAACTGCCATTGCCATCCTCTTGCACAAAGGTGGTGCCACTACTGACCCCGGAATATATCGCCCCATTAGGTTGACAAGTCTGATCTGTAAAGCCATGGAACATATTATTCTGGATCTCATAAACATGGATATAGGCAATCTCCAAGCACTTGACCTTGGGCAGACCTTGCCTGTTGAACCTGGTTGACTTTTTTGAGACTGTCATCAAGGCCCTGGATTAGGGAAAGTCAGTACATACAGCTTACCTTGACTTGGCCAATCCTGCACTTGGGCATCACTGAAAAGCTAACAACTTGGTGTAAACCCCTGTCTCATCAGGTGGGTTGCCAAATGGCTCAATGATAGGACCCACAAGGTCAAAACAGGTGCCATCACCTCTGACAGCAGACCTGTCACTAGTGGTGTTTCCCAGGGATCTGTCCTGAGACTCCTACTATTTGGCATCTATTTCTCAGAGGTTCAGGCAAAGACAAAGTGTCTGTGGCTGACCAAATCTGTGGATGACTGTAAGTTGGGTGCTGTCATTGACTCCCCAAATGATGTTAACATACTGCAAGAGGGTCTCACAGCAACAAATGACTGGTGCCAAAGTCATGGTCTTAAACACAAAAATGTATTATCATAACACTCAGCAAAAACACACCCCCTACTGATTACCACATCAATGGCAACCCTTAAGCACACAACCTGTGGTGAGAGACATGGGTAGTCAGGTTGACAACAATCTCACATTCAACCTTCATGTAGTAGCAGTGGTCAGAAAAGCCTTTTACTTGGTTCATCTCATAAGTAAAGGGATTTCATCCAGAAAAAAGGAGGTTATTACCTCTCTGTACTCCTCCCTAATTACGCCAATAATTGAGTATAACTCCCCATTTGGTATGTACCTCTCCAAACACCTGCACCAACTGGAAAGGTCACAGAAATACCTCACAAAGAGAATCCATGGCCTCCAACACCTGTCCTATGTGGACAGGCTCAAATCACTATCACTCTACTAGATATCATATAGATTGTTCAGAGGTAATCTGTATCTTGCCTACAAGGCAATATCGGACCCTGCCCTACTAGAGATACTCGATATCTGTAAGTCTAACTCCTCACACATTACCTGACTGAAAGGCCTGAATCTAATATGCAACATCAACAAAACCTGCTGGAGAGACAGGTGTGTCTCCCAGAGACTGCCTCACCTCTGGAATAGACTTCTCATATATGTCAAACAGAGTACCTCGCTGACCCTCTTCAAGGGCAACCTTGATGAGTGGATGGGAAACCACAAATTTGTCCCAGGGGTTTCACTTGTGTCCCTCACTGACAGGGGTGACAGGTGCTGATTGAGGTTTCTATTTTGGGGATAAACTCTTGGCTAGGGTTGTAAGGAACCAGGGCCATTGGCCTAGTAACCTCCTATGATCCTTTGAAGCCGCTGCTTCTCTACACCCCACTCAGAGATATTTTTTCAGGTACTAGTAGTTGGAGGACAATAAATGAGTACTCAAGTTTGACGAAATTTCCTAAAGGTTTATAAAAGGGGTCTACTTTAGAACAGTGAACGATCAGATGATTGAACGCTGTTAGAGTGAAAACTACATGTCGAACAGGCAAAATAGCGAACGGCCGGAACATCAAATTTTTTCTCAGGGAAAGAAATCGCTGGGCTGTCTGTCCGGGTTGTGCCGTTTCCTCCACTGTAGTGCTATCTTGGAGTTGGTATATTTAAGTAGGAAGAGTGTGGGGGGGCAAAGCCCCCCACATGGGGGGTGGGGGGCAAAGCCCCTCATTTTATTTAGTGATTAGTGTTTTTTTTTTTTTTTTGGAAAGAGCGATTTTTTTTTCCTGGGGAAAAAAAATCGCTGTTCTGGTTGTTTGCTGTTTTGGATTTTCAACAATTAGGGGTTGATAATAACAACATTCAATCAACTGATCATTTGTTGTTATAATATAGACCCTTATAAAAGACACATTGTGCCAGGAACTACTTACAAAGCTTTATGGAAACTTTCATCCTGAATATGCTATAAACTGCCAAAAAAGAGATATATCACACAAAGTCAATGTTTTCTACAGCATTATGTTTAGAAGTCCAGATGTTATGATATTTACAAGCCTAGCATGCATCCTTTGAAAATGAGGCAGAGAGCTTTTGATTATTCAACAAGTACTTATAACCCATGAAGTCACTGTTATATAATATTATTTTGTTCTGATTCATCATTTTCTATTGTCTCCTCGCTAATTATTGTCATAATTGTGCTGGCAATGGATAGAGTTATGAATTTCTAAATTTTCATCAATGTGTCCGAATGCCTGCATAATTTCCCATTATACGAATTTTATTCATAACATCTGTATGTTGAATTCTTGCATTGTCCTCAATTTCATTATTACATGGTTGGCAAAATACCATTAAAATATTATAACCAAATTGTGGATTAGTTTCATCAGAAACATTAAAGTTCTTCTCTTGAGTAACATGCTGAAGCATAACAGCAACAATTCAATACTGGATCCTAGCTCCTACCTTTATAATGTCTTTCTGTAGCTTTCACCTCTCTATTATTTCCCCAAACTTTCTTAAACACAGATATTCACCTATGAATAAGTTATTGTTTATGACAAAAAACACACTTCATTCCAAATATGAATTCATCCCTTAGGGACTTAATGTATCGCATTACACTGTAAATTACTTCCTTTCTGATGCAACAGTTTTATGTTCCACTTCTGTCTGAGTTATGTCTCATTTCGCATTAAGCACATCTCCCTTGTGACAGCATTTCATGCACACTGCAATATTAAGAATGATTTTGTCTTCTATATTTCTGAGATTTTCCTATAGGAATATGGAAATTTCTCTGAAAACACATTTTATCAAAAACTGAGAAGGAAATCTTCAACCCTCCTTCACAAACCCTAAATAATGTAAGAAAGTCTAAAATGAATGAAAAGCCAGATAAAAACTTTCTTGGTTTTGATGAACATTATTTTTGTTGAATTGCTTTGCAACCATTCTTATAGTCATTTCATAAATACAAAAACAGGTATAGGTAAACACACACATATATATATATATATATATATATATATATATATATATATATATATATATATATATATATGGGAGTCATTTGTTTAATTAAACATTTGGAATATTGAGTGTTGTTTCATCGAACATTCAGAATGTGTTTTGGTTGCTGGCACTGGAGATCAGTTGCTAGTACTTGCAGAGAGTGGGAGTTGTTTTTTTCCCACTGTAGTGTGACCTCAGAGTTGGTAAATATAAGTTGCATGGGGCTTTCCCCCTGCATGAAAGCCATTTTCTTTTTGAAGTTATGAGTTTTGAAATTTTGGGCAAGCCCCTCCCCTCAACATATATATCAACTTCCTGGTCACTTAATAACCACAGTGGTAGTGACTTTCCTTTGTTAGAAATATTCCCTCCTACCAAATATAAACATGGAAAAACACAATACAAACAATGTATAAATAAACACCAGCTCTATCTTCATACAAACGCAAAGACACTCTCCCCAAGACAAATGAACCGCTATCGATGCATATTAATGAACTTTACCTGTAGCAATTTTTTTCTCTAAACAGTGACACAGTTCAGGGCATAGCAAAATATACTGCCAGCAACCAACAATCAAAAACATATTACTTAAACTCTAGATCCTGCACAGTATCTTACACAGCTGACTAGTATGAATCTTTTCGATTTCAAGTAATAGTTTGTAAATCCTGTGAACGCCTTTGCCTTTTCTACATCAAATAAGGTCCAGTTATAGGTCACATTAAAGATGGGAAAAGTTTTGAAATGATTTATTGTGGTCTTATTTTTATATCACAAAAAACTGGCATTTTAACAGAGGTGTGTACCCCTTTTTTATTCAGTGTATGTCACTTACTGTCTTTCCACTACAATCATTATCAAGCTAAATTCTAAGCTTCCCATGTATTGAAGTGCATAAATGAACTGTTTATTATGAATGTAGCTACAATGAATACCATTAAAACTACTGTATGTGTACTACTAACACCTAACCAGATAGTATACAACTTTCTACTTTGTGTACTACTAATCCCTAGGAAATTGCACAAAAAATGTTGTACAGTTTTATTATTGCAAATATTATCTTGTAAAAATCTTTATCTGTAACTGGAGCTTTTCTCTATGGGCCTCCAGTGAAAATGGGTTTCAACAAATGTCAATAAATAAATAAATACATAAATCAGGTTGACAACCAAGCTGTCAACATGCTTACCCCATAGACCAATAGTTACTTTTAACTGAAAATATATACCCAACTTACATTCCAAAAAAGGGTTATTGTGGCCACATATAAAAATACATATATATGTAATATGATTCATCACTGGAAGGCTATCAGCAAAATGTAATCCAGCAAAACATCATTTTATGCACTACTATGGATCTTGCAGAGGTGGTGAAAGAAAAAGTATTACTACCCATCTGCAGTTTATCAAGCAGTTGTGATCTCTAAGTCTGGTTTCATTGATATTTTTAAAAATATTTGTGACTCGATGGACTGAATGACAACAATATGTGTCTGTGTCATCAAACATCAAACACTCAAATAATGAACAAGTGATCAAAAACAACAAAGATGAAAACTATTTTTTTTTTTTTTTTGCAGTGGAGGCAAACCCCCCCGCAACCAAACCTTACCTTCAAAGTACATATACCAACTCCAGGATCACACAACAGTGGAGTAATGTCAAATTCTCTTACCCCATACAAATGGGTGGTGGCAAAAACAACTTTGAAAACATAATTTGCTCATATTAGCATTTGCTGTTATTCACAGCTTGAAAAAGTGTTCACTCATATAAGCAGTCACTGTTTCAGACTATATATATATATATATATATATATATATATATATATATATATATATATATATATATATTTATATATCTACAAAGGCTTGCCCAGACTCTGCTACCCTTTGCTGTGAGGGAAAGGTTAGTTTGCTTTTAATTGTTGTATTTTGTATTACTTTATTGCTTTTTTATATTTTGAATACTGAGATTTGTTTTCTTTACCTTGTGATTTACTTGTATTCTGCTTTTAACTGCATATTACAACTTGAAGAGACCACAGCTTTGTCTCTTGTGACACAGGCAGAAATAATTTTTCCCACCCTCTCACCCAGTTACTGTTGTGTAAACACCACTGTCTTTCTAGTTGACTGCCCCTTATGTTAATTGGACCATTTATCAATTTCCTCTCTGCTTTTACTGGCTTGTGTGAGTAAGCACAAAATTATCATTTTTGTAAAATCACTCCCCCTCAACTATTTAAATTTATTGTCCATCCTACTGTATTTCATAGTACCAGAAATACAAAAGTGACCACCCTCCTTTCAATCTATCTTTCTGTTTTAAAAATAGTGACTCTCTAATAAAATTTAACTTTTTAGACAGATAAAACTTAAGTTACCTACTTTCACATATAATCCCTCTAGTGCACACTGCAGTGTTTAGGATAAACCATTTATTGCAAGACCACCAGTTATTGGAGAGCCCACATTCTGCCTCTCAATAGTCATCTTGGGATTAGTGCTTCTGTTTTCTCCTGGTGAGAGAAGGAGTACAGTTACATTATTTCCTGGAGACTGCTGATCACCTGAAAGCTTAATAGCTGCTTTATAGGTGCCAGCTTGGAATCTGTGCTTACATTCTAATCCTGGTGAGAGTAGGAGCAGAGTGCATTGACTCCTGACTCTTTCTGGTTGGAGTCCCTGTGACTAGCACTTGCTCTAAAACCTGCTGGAAAGCACTATGAAGCCTTAAACTGATACAAGCACTCAACTCTCCTTGTTAATAAGGAGAAATTAATCGTAGGCACTAAACAGCCTATAACTGCAAAGTACCTTGCCAAGGTAAGGGAAAACAGCTCTTGTACTTTACAAAAAAAAAAAAAAAGCACCTAACCAGGCATGTCCAATGGTCAGCTTCTGGTGATTTCTCCTGTCCACCTGGTGAATCTGGGCATACTGGGGCAATGCAGCAAATGCCTCATGTACACAGACAACCCACTCCTCCTATCACCCAACACTACAACCTGCGAGAGATGCACTTACATAGCTAAACTGGAAGCAAAGCTCTCTCCAGCCAAGATTATGCTAGACAATAAAGAGGAGAAGGTTAACACCTGCACTACACCTCAAGCAACACATATCCCTTCAAATCCCTCCCTACCAACACCCACAAATAGTAACATGAACGCACATATGCGGAGGCCCTTAACATTAACCTGCCCAAGCAACAAGGACCTCTGAAGCTGAAACACAAACAAATACCAATCACAACCAAAGTATCACATAGCTCATGACACCAGTGTGCCACCCAAAAACAGCCCCTAAGGCAAGACAACGTACCCAACACTTTAGTCATAGGTGACTCAATAGTCAGGCATACTGATGTCCCACTCACCAGGCTGAACAATGAGAAAATTACAGTCAGCTGCCTGTCAGGTGTCAGGATCTACCACATAACGCATGCACTCAAGTCACTCCACAACAAATACAAATATGACTCTGTCATTATCCATTTTGGAGTGAATGACTTGAGATGTACCTCCTTGGACTACATGAAATGAGACATGGAAATGCTCTCAGATCACATGGCCCAGGCAGGTATGACCCTAGCCCTGAGTAGCATCCTGTCTTTGCCCAGAATTATACCACAGTATAAGGACAAAATGATTGACTTCAACAATTGGCTATATTTCTGGTGTCGTCTGCCTGGGATGACATGATCGACAAACCATGATGCTTTGCCAGAGATGGTTGGCACATGTTGCCCTTGGGATTCAGGTTACTGGCTAAGGCTCTTGCCACCCCTATAGTGCCTTTTTTAGGCAAGGCTCAAAGGACAAAACCACCACCGTAACAGGTACAAGTATGCAAAAACTGAAGGTAATGCTACTCAATGGTAGAAGTCTAAACCTCAAAATACACTCTCGTGAGGTACTCCTAAAAATGGAGAACATTAATATCTGTGCAGTAACTGAGACCTGGTTCAAGGCTCCAGAGAGCACCCCTGCAATGCAGGCTGCAACTCTTACCACACTTTTCGGCCACCAAACCAGGTCTGAAACACTAAAGGTGGAGGAGTGTCCATATTCACCAAGGATATTTACACCTCCTGGCTAGTTGCCCAACACAATGCATCTGAAATTCTCCAGGTGTAACTAACACTAGATAAGACTGCAATCCAAATTGTAGCTTGCTACAAATCCCCCACCATGCCCCAAGATTCTCACTACACCTTTCTAACCATACTGGAAAATATTAAGATACAACCAAACACCCTAATACTGGGTGATTTCAACTATCCTACCATTAACTGGGAAAACTACTCGTGTACCAACACCTTTGCCCAATGGTTCTTTTAATTCATAAATTCCAATGCCCTGGATAAACTAATCCATAGTCTCACCAGGGGCTCCAATATCCTGGACCTGGTCATTACCAGCATGGGAAATCGATGCTCCACACCAGTGGTCATCCCCTTGTTGGTTAGGTCTGACCATA